>NC_051177.1:123920072-123981017 GCF_013339695.2 Rhipicephalus sanguineus | reverse complement strand
TATGTAAATTTGTCGAATTCTTTCTCCCGCTGTGTCGGCTTCATGCAACTCGGCCCTCTGCCTCAGTAAGGCTGCTGACCCCGATATGGAAGATGCAACTCAATCTATTAGTAACTGAACGGGCGACACGAGAAGAAAAATGCATTTGAGAGTGGAAGAGAACTGAATATATACAGACAAGTGACAAAAGAAAATAGTAAGTGGATATTGCTACAGTTATAGCAATATATATGTACATAACATTACATCATTTTAAATTCCTCAAAGACCCCTTGAGGGGTATTACATAAGGCGTGGGTTAACAGATAAAAATTAATTTTTATTGACACGAGTTTTCATTGTGAAAAATATGCACCTAGACAGTTGATCAAAAGATACTGATAGGCAGGAAATGGCGACAACATCATGAAGAAGGTCATTCCAGTCTTTTGCAGTCCGTATAAAGAATGACACAGAAAAAGTGGTCATTTTAATACGTGGACCAGTCAACTTGAAGTAGAGGACTAATGTGGTGAGATATGCTGGGCTGGTGGAATAATGTAGGAATGATGGAGTGGGCTGTGAAAAAATTTGTCAAAAAGGCAGAGGTTGGAAATGCGGCGGTGGACTGTGAAGGGTTAAAAGAACTGATGTTTCTTTTTGAGGGGCTACACTTAAATTAATAGGGTCTCATTAAATGTTAAAAAAAGATTGAAATGAAAGTGGAAAGAAATACAATGATAACAAAGCAACAGGAGTCATACTGAATAACACAGTCTGACATTATGTCCTCATGGCAGGCTAGTTTCACCAATTGGCTCTCCTAAACCTGTCCTGGTTTTTGGAATGTTCATTAATATATTGCATATGTACACTTTCTGAGAAATATCAGACCACTTTTACATACTGAATATTGCAGTGCCCCTATCCATAACCTGGCAACGACGAAGACAATGACCAACCTGCTTGAGAGCGCGAGCACTTTCTGGAGAAGAGGAACACGTTCTCGCAAACTTGGCTCTTAGATCTGTGTCTCCAGTATGATGGAATACTTCTTTTACTTGTGGTAATAAAGCCCCTGCACTCAGTGAACAGCCGCACTGGCGGTGAGCAATGATGCTGTTTGGTCTCTTTCGTGTTTGAGAAGTTATGATTCTGCTGCACGTCGTGCTGGCTCATGATTTGAGCGATTCAGAGACTGATGCTGCAGATTTCACTCAGCACGCTGAAGAAGCCACACAGGTTGCACGCATCAGAATAACCAACCAGCAGGAACGTGGCATCCAACACAATCTTCACCATTGATTCGTTGTTTATCAACCCGGAAAAAGGGTCCGGGTATGGTCATCTGCAAGGTTGCCAGGTCGAAAAGACAAAAAATAGCCGAAAAATCGGGAAAACTAGCCAAGAAGTACCAACACGAATCAAGCGCAGCATAAGCAGCCGCAAGTAGCCGCGCGTGTGTGAAAACAACTGCAATGTTTTTTATTTAAATGACCGAATGCAAAAGCCTTTTGGTAAAAATGTAAATAATGACAGCATAAGCCCTTCAAAATGAGAATTGCTGAGACTCAAGCATAAATTGTTGACATTAGCAATTATTTTGTGCTGGGTGACAAAGTTTCTTGCGCTGTTTCAAAAATTACGCTCTCTTCATGCATCTTGCATGACTCTTCTTAAGAGGACTAGAAATAACAGCCTTGTGGCACGATAAAAATGAGCACGGCATGAGTGTGCTCAAAATCAAGGTTGCTGGGATTAAACATAAACTATAGTCAACATTTTCACAATAATTTCTAGCGTGATGAAGAAGTCCGAGCAGTTAATATTCCTGAGTTGCAGTCTGTACAGTCGCGCTCAATATGACTTGCAACGTGAGAGCGCGTGGCCTCATGAGCTCAAAGACTGAGCATGGCTTCAACTTGCCCTTATTTTATGAAATAAACGCCGTTCTCGCACTTGGGGATGATCCCCATTGCAGAAAATATCGTTTCGTTTTGAAAATAGGTGACATTGAAGCGATGCGCAATCTTTGATCTCGTGAGGCCACGCTCTCCCGTGTTGCAAGTCATATTGAGCGCGACTGTACATAATCCTAAGAAATGACACAAGCAGTTGGTCTGATATCCGGTTTCAAATGTTGATGAGTGGAGAGCGCCCAGGATGTGGAGCACTCTCAATTGTCCTGTTCACTTTCAATTATGATTTAAAGTCGCGTTCAGCAATAGGTGGTCTGCAAAATGAAGCCCTATGCAACAGTCTTCCCTGAGTTGCAAAAGCCCTTTCTTTTGTGTAATGAAAGTGCTAAATTTATTTCTGGGAGCTGGAAACACGCCTCAGCCTCCATGTTTTAACACATACATATTCGAACACCAACGGCTATGACACCACCGGATATTGATAATTCGGTTCAAATCCAGGGAACAAGAAAGTAACCAAGACAATTTTTCTGCCACTGCCAGCCTAGTAGAGAAGCCAAGTTAGTGCAAAGTAGCTAAATCTGGCAATGCTGGTCACCTGTATGCATAGGTTGGCAAAAAATGTGGAGCTCACTCGGACTCAGACTAACCAATATTTACTTCAACTGGACTCACTCAGGCTCAGACTCACAGTTCAACCTGAGTCTGAGTGAGTCGACTGATGAGTATGTTAGCGTATATAATTAACTTTTTCAACCAGTGTCAATGCTCTTTAACACCAATATGTAACATACTGGTGCTCTACTCAGCGCCTCTTGATCTCTTATCTTCAAATTCGAGTTATCAATGGTTGCAATCCACTAAGGACATTCTTATTGAAAGAGATGACTCACACATGTTATTTTGATCAAGAACTTCCCATGAAAGAGATTGCGGGGAGGAGGTCGAGGCAGCCCCCCCCCCCCTCCCGTAGGTCATGCCTCTGATCAATAAATAATGAGCTGGCGTATGAACACTTGTCCATTAAGTATGTGTGAGTAGACGTGAGTATAAACGTGAGCCAACATAAGGCTGATAGTAATGCTGAAGTTGAGGAGATAGGATCATAAGACGGCAAAAAATGTGGAGCTTACTCAGACTCACTGAAGAAATATATTTTGTGCTTAGGGCTCACTCGGATTCAGACTCAGCAAAATTTTCCTCAACCGGCCTCACTTGAACTCAGACTCACTAAAATTTTTCTCAACCATACTCGCTCGAATTCCCCAAAATATGACTCACCCAGACTCACTCAGACTCATACTCACAGCTCGATCTGAGTCTGAGTGAGTCGACTCGTGAGTAAGTTTTCCAAGCTATGCCTGTACGACAGTGGAGCCTCTCGGAGAAACTTTTACACAGATTCTTTTGCCCTTACAGGGTGCTGCGCCGTCTGAGCAATGTCAGCTATGAGATCGTTGCTGAGAGCCCATTTTGTTTAAAAGGCCACCAGCATCTGCCAGAGACAGAACACGTGGTGTGCCCTAAGCCATTACCTTTCGTAGGAATCTGTCCACTTTTACAGCGAAAGCTGTTATGACATCATTTCACCGGCCGTTTTTGGCGCCGTAGTTGTCCGCCGCCGCCGGTGTCCATAACCAGTATCGCTTGAAATAAGAAAGAAAAACTAAATAAGAAAAAAATTACCAGGATGGAACGAGGTTCGAACCTGGGCCCTCTGCGTGGGAGCCCAGTATTCAACCTCTGAGCCATGCCGGTGCTTGAAACTGCTTTGCAAAAAGGTCCTGTACAGGCTTCATGTCGGGAAGGAACCACATTAGCATATGCAATATAGCGTGGTAGAAGAGTAAAATAAGCACCAAGCGTCGCACAACGCGAATTCTGTAACCAGGCATCACACAATGCGAATTGCGCAACGAGTAGGTTGTTGAATGCTTCCAACCCATTACAAAGGGCTCTGCCATAATTCTTCATCGTCATCAGGCACAGCATTAACAAAGTGCGCATAATGCCTTACATGCGTTCAGCAGGTACCACGGCTCTCCATAGAATGACGAAAATTGGCACAGTGCCTGCTGCCCTACTTCTAAAAATTACAATAGTAATTTATAGCGTAGTGGGTTTCTCGCAAGCGCACTTGTATTGGTTGCCAAGGAAGCCCATAAGTGCATGATCCATTTCCTCGGGGTCTCAGTAAAATTACAATGATTTAGAGCGTAGTGGGTTCCTCGCAAGTGCACTTGTATTGGTTGCCAAGGAAGCCCATAAGCGCATGATCCATTTCCTCGGGGTCTCAGTAAAGTTCTTTGCCCCCCCCCCCCGTCCTCTTCCACGTCAACGTATGTTATACAGCATGACGGGATAGGGAAATAGCGACCGGGCGTCACCCAATGCAAATTACATAACTGGTGGGCCGTTTAAAGCTTCCAACCCATTACAAGGGCTGAGCCATAATTCTTCATCGTCATCAGTCGTCGCGTCAACAAAGTGCACATAATGCCTTACAGACGTGTAGCTCGTGCCTTGCTTCTCCGCAGAATGACGAATAATGGCTTAGTAGGTGCTTCCCAACTTCACAAAAATTGTGATTTATGGCGTAGTGGGCACCTTGCTAGTGTACTTGTATTAGTAGCCCCAAGAGAGCTTACAACGGGCTCTATAAACGCCGCTCTTCCAGCTTTCGCTGTGACTGTGCTGCGGTTTCACGCAGGCCTGGCGTTTTTTCACTAGCTGCAGATTGACTACCATTTAGTGAGCATTGCGATGATGCTCTTGTAGGGAGGATAATCCCATGTCCATACGCATACCCAGAAAACGATGAAGACAACCGACCGACCAACCTGCTCGAGAGTGCAACAAGCACTTTCTGGAGAAGAGCACATTCTTGTGAACTTGTCTCTTAGATCTGCTTCTCGAGTATGAAGGAGTACTCCTTGAACTCATGGCAATAAAGCCCCTGCACTCGGCGAATTGTGATGATATGACGTGTTTTGCAACAAAAGATACGAGAATCCAGCAGAAAGGCAGAAAAGAAGCTTTTAATTTCGAGTAAGCCGCAGCTGAAATAAGACATCACTGCAATTATTTACGGATTAGAATTTTGGAATAAATTAATCAGAAGCCTTACACTATGAGCATACAGGAAACAAATCGTCATACTGAGTGACCTTTGATTAGTTTGAATTTATCACAAACATGACGAATGTAGTTACAATAAGATTTCCCACTTTAAAGAGTGGGTGCAGCGAACATGCAGATGCAATATTCCATATGGCAGAACACCGTAGATGTGAATTCGCTGACATATCCTGTAACTGCAGCATGATTTGGTATACGTACACGCTCTTACGCTTCTCTGCAATTTTGCTATGTGTATCATGAAGCGGTATGAGCCTTTGGACAGAAGATGAAGAAGCACGAGAGCCGGGGAAGGAAAGAAGAGGGGGAGGAAGTTGGACAGAAGATGAAGAAGCACGAGAGCAGGAAAGAAGGGGGAGGAAGTTAAAAATAAAGCAGTTCCATACTAAGATATGCTGTTCCGTTCTTTTAAAGGACCCCTGACACCAAAATTGAACCTCGAGATTTTTGTTGTTCTTTTGACTTTCCTGACGGGGGCACATCTGATCGATTGTTGTGACGAACGTTGCCTTTAAGATATCATAATTTGGTTTTAAAGTAAGCGTGGAGTGCTCACTTGAGTTGGCTGCACCTCGCGACATCCTGGTACGATGTAGATAGAGGCCCCGCGTAAAGCAAGTATGTGGGAGAAGGTTGAGGGGCGCACCTCGAGGGGGAGGACTATTGTGTTCCGCACCCCTCTTGCTTTGTTGTCGGCCTGCTTGGAGGTAGTTTTGGTGAGGGGACACGCGCTTAACAGGTTTAACCCATACCGAGGCACCCACGCTTTCAACGTCACCACAGCTTGTGTTCACCTGGACGCAGTTCCTACTGAAGCTTTAATGCTGTTCCATTCTTTTAAGTAGGAACATACATTATTTTGGCGCAGCCGGCCATCGAAGCCATCATGTGGGTGATGTTCTTCATTGACGAGACCTCCGCGGAGAAGATCATCTTTTCGAAATACCAAGTTCAAGATGAAGCAGCGGTAGACCTACCTCGTGAGCTCAGCTCGGAAGAACTCGTGAACATGGTTGTGGAAAAGGCAGCCGTGGACACTACTGAACTACGACGGAAAGGTGCTGTGAGAGTGAACTTGTGTGTGGGTACTTTCAACGACCTAGTTCTTGAACCAATGCGTGGAAAAGACTCAGGATCACGGTCTTCGACGGAAGAGGTGAGCCTCGTTTTGAAAGCTCTTCAGCTGCAACAGGAACAGATTGTTCAACAGAACCAAATAGTGACATCTCTGATAAGCTCTCTAAATGCTGAGAAACCGGAGACTAAATTCGTCCCACCGGATGCACTCCAAATGAGACTGTTTATGTAAGTTGCTCTAGCCTACTTCACATTCCCATCAAAGTAGGAGACAAGGATATGATGGCTCTGGTAGACAGCTGGTGCTTCTGTGTCTATTATAAATGCCAAGCTGGTGGATGCAAGTCGCTTGCATAGTGGAAGAATCCTACTGGGTACAAGGCTATGATGGAAAAGTAACGTTGCATGATCAGTGGGCCTTTGTAAACATCGAGTTCCAGGGTCAGAAAATAGAGAGCGAAGTGTTGGTGATAGAGGGAGTGACGTACGACTTCTTGCTATCAAGACCAGATATAAAGAAACTAAGAGCAACGTGTACTGGGACTGATGTGGTTCTAGTAGAAGGAAGTAGCAAGGAACGAGACAAATCAGGGTAGACAAGATAACCTACAAGTTGTCAAGTGCGCTGAGGATATCGCAATGACCTACCCTGAACTTGTATGTGAGGAAGCTATCCTCAGGCGATGAAGTCACACAAGGTTCCTTTTGAACTCGCTGACAAGACTGTCATCCGAAAAGCACCTTACAATATGTCAAGGAAGCGAAAGATGTGGCTCAAGAAAGAGTTGCAGGAGATGCTAGACGCTGATATCATACGACCTTCGGTATCACCCTTCGCTTCTCCCATAACGATCGCACCGAAAGAAGACGGAACCTTCAGATTGTGCACCGACTACAGGGTTCTCAATCGTCAGACAGAACTCATACCATTTCCCATGCCGAAGATTGACACAATTATAGATGAGACCGGTGGTTGCCGACATTTTTCCCGCATCGATTTGTGCAAAGGTTTCTGGCAGATCCCACTAACCGAAGAAACAAAAATGTACACCGCTTTTATCACGCCATTCGATCTCTATGAGTACAACCGGCTTCCTTTCGGTTGGAAAAACTCGCCAGCGTGGTTCCAGAAGATCGTGAACGACGTCCTAAAGCCATTCCTTGGTGTTTTTTGTAATGTGTACATAGATGACATTATAGTATTCTCCAAAACAGAGGCTGAGCATCAGGACCATCTGTCTCAGGTGTTAAATGCCTTGAGCTTGGCACATCTCAAGGTTAATTTTAAGAAAAGTGCATTCTTTCAACGAAAAGTTATGTTTCTTGGAAGAGTCTTCGATGGGAACACCAAAAGCACAAAACAAGAGTCCGTCGAGAAGATCTCGCAGTTGAAGAAACCATATGACGTCCATTCACTGCGTGTGTTTTTGGGATTGGCAGGACATTTCCGATCTTTCATAAAGGACTTTGCTGTCAAAACCAGATGCCTCACGCGCTTAACGCAGAAAGAAGTTCCCTTTGAATGAGTGATGAATGTGAGAGAGTATACCGTGACTTGGAGCACAGAATTTCTGCTGACCCTGTTCTACGCATACCAGACTTCACTTTACCCTTAGAATTGAACACTGACGCCTCACATTATGGGACTGGTACAGTGTTGTATCAAAAATGTATTGAAGCATCCGGTCGAGAAAAGCGACACATAGTAGGTTACTACAGTTACACCTTCAAGCCATCTGAAACTAACTACACTACTACTGAAAAGGAAGCACTGGCTGTTCTGAAGGCCGTTGAGTACTTCCGTACATACCTGAAAGGTACGAAGTTCACTTTGTTCACCGATCACCAGGCCCTCACTCATCTCTTGAATATGACCCAAACTAAAGGACGTATCGCCAGATGGGTGAATTACTTGCAGCAATTTGACTTTACCATCTCGCACCGACCAGGACCGCTTTTAACCGATGCAGATGCTCTATCAAGATTGATGGTACAAAACAACACAGAACAATCCGAAGAAATCAATGAAGTGAATCTGTGGGAAGGCTCAGAACAACTGGTTTTTACTGAAGGTCGGTATCAAGTCCAACCAACGCTTGTTTCCAGAGTGCTTTATTTGTACCACGATAGCCCAGAATCTGGAGGACACGACGGATTTTGGCGCACCTACAACAAGTTGGTCAAGAGGTTTACGCGGCCTCACATGAAGAAAGACGTCAGTCAGTACGTTCGTTCATGCCATGTGTGTCAAGTACACAAAGTCAAGTATAAGCAGCCTACGGACACTATGATACTACCTTGCCACTCGAATGTACCTTTTGAAGTAGTTCACCTGGATTTCGCCGAACTTAATAAGAAACGGGAAGGAGTCAGAAAAACACAAGCTTTTCTTCTGGCCATAGATGAATGCACCAGGATGGTCGCGGCACGAGCAGGAAAAGAAGATGCAAATAGCATCATAACCTTTTTTCGAAAGAGACATGTTTCGAACTAAGCGAACAAATCGTATATGATAACGGCCCTGCGTTCAAGAGTGAAAAGCTAGCAAGATGGGCTCGCGATCACAATGTATCGATCAAGTTCTGTGCGCCATACCATCCTGCGGCGAATGGGCTTGCAGAACGTGCCATACGGGACGTGAAATAGTACATCAAGATGTACGATAGTTTTCCTGGTGGATGGAAATGTTCTTTAGAAGCAGCCGTAAAACATCATAACAGATCCTACACAAGTGGCTTGGGGTGCAGTCCACAGTACGCTTCTACAGGAGAAACCCCTATTCTGCAGGCAGACCGTGAGTTGGGACTCTTGGAAAACCTCAAGATTGTCGAGGAGAGGCAACAAAAATCACAGGAGGAGAGGTACCGAAAACGAATGAAAAAGAATTTCAACAAGAGACATTGAGCAGACATGCCAGACATTCAAGTCACCGACCTCGTACTATTGAGGAAAGGAATAAGAGACTCCAGTGGCAAATTTTACGGTCCTTACTCTGTGACCAAGACAGCCACCCAGAACGGAATTTTGAGGACTGTCTGGTACACTGGTGAACGTGGATCAGTTGAATGTGCTTCAACTGGAAATGTCTTCAAGTATTACCCCAGGAGGGGTAATATAAAAGAAACCGGGAAGAGTGAAGCGGTATGAGCCTTTGGACAGAAGATGAAGAAGCACGAGAGCCGGGGCAGGAAAGAAGAGGGGGAGGAAGTTAAAAATAAAGCAGATTAAGATGGACGCCAGTTCCATACTGAAGCTTTAATGCTGTTCCGTTCTTTTAAGTTATCGAAGGTGCAGTCCGCAGAAGCAGATGCAGTAATAAACAAAAGCTGTGCCAAACTGGATACAAGGCTGAATGATTAGACTTGACAAACTAGCAAATATTTACGAGCTATGCTAATTTTTGTGCCTTTACGCTAGAGCACAGCCACTTAAGGAAGATTTCTGAAGAGTGACTGAAGATGAACTTTCTCATGGTGCAATTACTATGATGCGTCGGAATGAGGAACCTGGATCTTCAAATATGTCGGTGAATGTCAGCTGTCATATTCCAAGTTTAACAACTAGGCCATGAGGAAAATGCATGGTCGTTACACAGCCATGATTGGCACAATGCAGTGATTTCTTTCACTTGTGTTTCTTATTTACTTATTCAAAGTAACTCACAGGCTTCAGTGTTTGAGCATTTTATGGGGAGGAGTATGGTGAAAATATACGTATTGTACGTGGGTACAGAGAACAGAAAAAATTATGCAGGACGTCCACAGGAGTTGTCTAAGTACGCACAGGCAATGCAATCGGTGATGCAGTAGACCGATGCATTAGAGGTGTGTGCAGTGCTTGATGATGATTTGACATGTGATATCACATGGGATGTGACGTCACGTGTATAGCTGTAGTGCTTAAGTGCTAGATGTATACGAGCCTTTTGAAGCTGAGAAAGTTTAAATCACCCCTTTTGTAAATGTGATTGATCGCACTGCAGCTGACCCTTGTTGGATTAGATCGAATGCCACCGACATCCGATTGAACCTCTTCGCACATATCCAAACCTTATCAGTCTGACTCACTGCAACCATTAGTTGAGCTTATCGACTTTATCGAACTCGATCGAGCTACAGATGTGTCGATACGCCTATGTTGCACCTTTTCGACCACTTCAGTATACTATCAACCGTAATTGGTCCCACATGACCCATTACCAGTGCTTATCATCATTGTCAATTCTTTAGTACATATTGATTTGTTTCTTAACCAATAATAGTTACAACAGCTATAGATCAGCACAGGGGCTGCAGAGTGCCATGCATATACATCATAGTGCACATATATTGCTATGGAGGAGTGTATCATGTCACACATTACAGACAAACTTTCTTAGGGGAGCCATCCAAGAAAACTTAATGCTTATTCATTAACGTAAACAGGATTAATAATTCATGGGGTCTTACTTGACGAAACCACAATATTATGATGCACACAGTAGTGAACTTCAAATTAATTTTGACTGCTTGGGATTCTTTAATCTAACCACATGGGTGCTCTTGCATTTTGCCAAGTGAAGTGCAGCCACCGCATTTAAAAAAGGAACATGATGCCAGTAAAGCATGAATGATGCAAGTACTGACGTACATAGGCATGCGCACGAGGGGTGCAGGGGGGCTAACCCACCCCTTCCTAGCCATCTGAAGGGGAGCGCCAATTCTGCGCCATATCTTTACTCAGTAGTACTTGTCCTGTCATTCTTTACAGTGTGAGGTTATGGCCATTCGGTTTTTTTACAATAACGGCGGCCGAGGACCACTGATGTTGCATTCCAAGCGGTTTACTTCCCATTTTTATCCCTGGAAAGTGCGGTACCAAAGGCAGGCCATTGTGGAAAACACGTCATCGCTTCATGTGCATTCTTGCATCCATTGCAAAGCTTTTCTTTTCATTTTTTTTTAACTCAACCAAGGGGGGGGGGGTGCTGCGGTGAGACTACTGGGGAACGCTGCACACACCTATGCTGATGTAGCACTGTAAGAAATGACCAAGCGAGCTGGACCGGGGGCGTCAAAACATCTCGTTGTGCTGTTCCCACGCGGCAGCTTGTTTCACGACACAGTATAACCTCTGGGAAACAAAGCTGGAAATGACTATGGAAAACCTAATACAATAAATTATTTATGGTGGTCAGTGCTGTGACACTTGCAAATATTATTTAATGGTGTTGAGGTCCCAGAGTGTTGCTTAACACAGATGACGAATAGTTGGAAATATCATGTCCGTACCCCTTTAGCGGAAAATGTTAGCAAATAAAAGAAGTCTTTGTAAACATGAGACTACCTTCATGTCTACACCATTTTCTATGCGGCTTTCGGGTTCAGACTTGAGCAGCCAGTGAACCACTTCATCTGTCTCTTGCTGCATCCCTTGATGCTTGTTTGTCCGGCTGACCTGAAAGAAGGAAATAAAAAACAAGGTGTGGCATTGGCACCATATACAGATAACTGGAAGAGAAGGAGGTGATGGATGTCATAAGCTACAGGTAAACGCAACCTTGCAAAGGTGTTCTGGCAATTTATGCACCCGAGCATCTCCTGTTTTGGGGCTAGCTAGACGAGGTAAAACATGGTGCGAGTGTGTCACATATCAATAATGATGCCAATGACACAACAGTAACAAAGTGAACGTAGAATGCCTCTGCTCCACTGAGCACCTATCCTACGTATTATATAGATGATTAGCATGCACTGTTGAACATTGCCACTTTACAAACAAATCGGTGTATCTGAAAAGAAGTTTAGTAGGAAGGGGAAGAACATCATCTTGAAAATCAAACGTATTTGTGGAAAGAGTGAATCCTTTGTGCATGAAGGTGTTATACATTTCCACCGTGTCAAGAAGAGTTTTTGAACTCTGAGAAAAATGCAACCCTAGCTGTTGGAAAAGGGGCCCAAATTCGACACGCACATGCATGCAGCACCGATATCCTTGAGATAAAAAAAAAAAAAAAAATGAGCCACAAGTCAGCGCTTCCATCTTAAGTGTTTCCTTTGTGCCTTTAACTGTGCAGGTTGGACTATACAAGAAAGTGGATAAACATTTTCTTTTAGTTATACGCCATCACAAAATTTCATCAAAATAGAGGTGAACCTAGCGAGGATTACGCATGTAAGAGACCTTTGTGAGCACTTTGGTTTTAGTTGTATCTGTACTACGAGAAACTATAGAGTCATTGCGTTTATTTCGTCTTGTGTTTGCGGCTCTAACTAGCTCGAAAATACAAATTTGCATGAACAGATACGAAAAGCTCCGCTTAAGAGCACGAAGCTACTGAAGCGGACACAGGTACGACAGTCGAGAATGAAGTTATCTAATCTAAATACAGACTGGATAACAATCGGTGTCGGTGGAACGCTATTCGCGAGTTTATCACCATTGCTTCAAGCTTTCACCACTGCGTCAAATATCTGCTCGTATGAAGTAGCGTACGCGCAGCTATTTAACCACTGAACGACTTTCTTGAGCTACACGACATCGCTTGTCAATGCTTTTTTCTCGTTCCGGCATTCATTTCGACCTCTCCACGAAGAGAAACGAACTTACCTGCTTTCTCAACAGCACCTTCAGTCTTTAATTTTTTTCGTGGAGGCATCTGAAACCGAATGCACAGGGCTTAATACCTTGAGATGCGCTAAAAATTATCGATCTATCAACCCTCAGAAGATTAAACCGCGGACAATCAGCGAGTTCAAACGCGCGCTTTCTTGCAGCTCGTGGAAATTGTGCTGCCTTCTGTCGGTGATAGTATGTACTACATGGCGCTTTCTTGCCACGGCAAGATTGCAAAAACGGTGCAACTGACATGTAACGCTTTAAATAGTATCCATGAGCAAAACGTAATTTATTACGCAAAGACACAGGTACGTTCCTACCGTGGAGCAAGGAAGTAATCACACCGCTTCAATGGCCATACCAACGGGCCATACAACGTATGATGGGGACCCTGAGATTCGTTACCCAGCGAACTGAAGCGAAACTAGCGAAACGACGCAATCAGGAGACAATGGATCGATAGACGTAGGCGGACACATCCGTGGCATGAAGCAGAAAGGTCGCGGCGCCATTCAGGTGCGCGTATAATACCTCCTCGAGTCCATCGCCTTTGTCTGGGAGCATACAGTTTCATACCACAAAAACTACGATAAAAAGTCTAGAAAAGAAGTGTGGCTCCATCTCCAGACTTGTCGCAATAACCATAACAAAAACGTCAGGAGAGAGCCTTGTAAGGTGTGACGTTAGAGATGTGTACGGCAAATATGATGACGATGTCAGCGAATCATCTACCTCTACTTGCTCACGTCCAGGCGAACGCTCATGAACAGATTCGCCTGCGACGATTGCGTCGCGTCGATGATGGTCTCGTTGCCGCGATACGCATGTTTCGATGGTACTGGTCACGGTGGTACTGGTTATCAACGTTTCTAGAACTTGTGTACTGCTGCAAAGCGGAGGCACACGTGTGAAATGTAGCAGACACCAGGCACGTAGCCAGGATTTTTTTTCGGGGGGGGGGGGGGGGGCAAGGCCTAATTGTTCGAAAGTCTTTCCGTGGCAAAAACAAAATATAGAAGGCTGGAAAAATTTCGGGGGGGGGGGGGGCAATTTCGGGGGGGGGGGAAGGGGGCAGACACCCCATTGGTTGGTTAACGACACCGCTCTACCCGACGTCATCACCGCTCTACCCGACGTCATCACCGTCTACTTCACGACGTCATGCTGCAATCATTATTCGTCACTGGGAGATTTCCCACCGTTTGGCAGGAATTTGGAATCAACCATAAAATGCGCTGTGTAAACTATGGTGTAAACTGCATAATATTAAATTACTGGTGACGCTATCCGCACTTGCCGGTCGTTGGTGCCCTGTAAACGACCTTCGACATGAAATAATAAAATTATCATGAAATATTGTCGTGTCTAATGTGTACAGTCCTTTAAGCAGCGAATGTAGCAATGAAAGCATCGGCTGGTTATTTCTGTGAACCTCAGTACATGCGACCTTATGTCCTGCATTCACGGCAGACGGCACGCAAGAAGAAGTCACATGGCCCTTCAGGCATTTGCTTAAAACGACCAGAATGCGAAATCCATCGCCTTTTTTTTTTGTCAGTCGATTGCATTGGCACAATGTTCTCTGCTGTCACCCTCAGTACACTGTAGCATGCACTGTACCATTACCCAGCACTCCAGTTCCAGTAGGTCTTGCACTGTACCATCAGCAAACGCAGAAGAAGACGAAGGCTATCATCGTCTGATCTGTATGTTTAAAAAACTATTATTGCACTCTTTCATTGATGCGTACGTGTTTTTTTTTTGTATATGCATTGCTATTATTTATTTATTTATTCTTTTTATTGGCATCAGCATTCAATACTCAAAATATTATTTAAAAAAAAATTTTTTGTAAGACAACTTCTTGGCCAATCCCCCTGAGTGGGTATGAGCCATGCAGTAGAGGCTACTACTACTACTACTACTCATGAACCGTGGTGTCTAGGCGAACAAGAACAATTCTGAACGTATGCTGTCGAGGCCCTAAGTCGCTTCGAGGTACGGAACGACTCGGTCGTCGTCTTGCAAGTGCATGCGATGGACGGGACGACTACTTGTTACAAGGCTGAACCGTACGCTGGGAGAAAACGTCTATTCGTGGTCATAGCACTGGTCTGTCTGGCCAGCATGATACATTTTGCGCGATGGATGGTGCCCGGCAACGGAAAGCCGCTGGCTGATGCCCGGCAACGGCCTCCCGTTCAACACAAGAGTGAGTGTTAACGTTATTTTTTCTCTTGTTGCAGGCTGAAATCAGACGTGTGAGATTTGTCTTCGTTGCTCGTGGATTCGTGGATCTCGGCTGGTCGCGTCAGAGACTACGAGCTGTATTGACAGAACAGCTGCTAATGTACTCTTGTGCATGTCAGGATGATAGATAACATCAACATTCTCGCGGAACAACAAGCAAATAGTGAACAGCATCTCTCATATACCCAGCCAACCATCTCACATCCAGTGGACATTACATAAATATCAACCATGAGATATTTAATCGTCAGAGGATGTCCACAAATTTATAAAATATTCAGAGGATGTCCATTTTGAACAAAGTGGACATCCATAGTTTGTCCACAGCAGTTTCACACACAATATTGATATGATATCGCCAATATTAGTACAATATTTAGAGGACGTCCATTTTCACAAGAGTGAACATCCATATATCTATACGGAGCCTCAATAAAGAGACAACATCCTCAATAAATATTTAGGACTGGCACCATGGTGTTATGAAGTAGGGTAGGCCTTCGGGTGCGCAGCTCGAGATACGGGATTGTGGTATCCCACCGCTGCCACCACTGTAAGGATGGGGGTTGCATGACGATGAAAGCCGAGAGGTTGGCGAGCCGATGTAGCCGAAGATCGGACTATCGCTTATGAGCAGGACAAGGATGCAAAACGTTTACAAAACAGAAACAACGTTTATAGCAGCTATAGCAGGTTATAGCAGTACAGAACCTGCCAGCTCGACCAAGTCGGCTGGCCAAGTCGGCTTGACCAAGTCGGCTGGGGCGTCTCTTCTCTCACAACGGACCGGCACGGCCTTAATTTGGGTAGCAGTCCATTGTGACGTGTCCTCTCTAGGCAGGTGCTGGCCGGTTTCCCGCTTTGCTATCCGGTCTCTGCCGCTTTGCTATCTGGTCTGCTGCTTTGCTGTCTGGTCTGCTGCAGCACAGGTGTTGCCCCTTTTCGTGCTCGCAGGTGTTGACAGGGCTTTTCCTTGGTCCCAGGTGTTGACGGGGCTCCCCGATCGCAGACAAAGCGTGCATGGTTTGATCCCTGCTTCCAGGTCGCAGGTGCTGGCCCCTTGCTTCAGGGGCGTAGCCAAGGGGGGGGGGAGGGGTTCAACCCCCCCTGAAAATTTTCAATTTTGCTTGCGCATATACACGCACACATACAAACGCACGCACGAACATACATAAAGTATGGTTGAACCCCCCCCCCCCCCGAAAAAAATTTCTGGCTACGCCCCTGCCTTGCTTGGTCGCAGGGCATACGCTGACCGCGATGCCGTGGACTTCGAACGAAGTGCCGGTGTTTATTCGCTTCCCCGTTCGGTCAGGTGCTCTGGCACAACAATGGGCATCAGCACGATTTCGTCTGCGGGATAGGGGGGGGGGGGTGGAGGCTTGAGGCTGGTGAGGGGGAGAGGCTTGATGGGGGAGGCTTGGGATGGGGGGGAGCAATGCCCCCTTCGCACCGTCTGCCGACGCCCATATGACTGGCACAAATTCTGTAATTGCAGTTCTAAATAAGTCTATAAACGCCATGGGAGAAACACGAAGACGTGTTACAAATGCTTCAAAAAGTTGCAGTGGCTTAGCTCGGCTATGCCAGGATATACGTAGAAGGTTCAGCTGATTATTCTTAGCTTTCCTGGTCGTCAAGCTTCTCCGCTTTTCTGCGCCGCTTAGCAGCATTTGCGCCCTCCTTCTTCGTGGATAATACCACACTGGCAAACGCCAGCCAGCCGGTCTGACAGGGAATGGTATGGCATGGATGGCAGCGCGAACAGATCGAGGTGGTGGCTATACTCATAAAGGTCCCCGGATTAGCGGCTTCACTCTGATGAAGCTTTTCAAGTTCTACGAGTGTGCGTAAGATGGTGTTCAGGCGAAGCTTGTATTGCATCAGGTGTGTCCCTCGCGTTGTAGGTACATGTGACCGTTAAAAAAAAAAAGCCCGGTGCCTGCGAGCTCAAAGAAATGAGGCCCTCGATGGTGCACCGGTAACGCGCATATTTGCATGCGCCGTTCTTTAATAATTGATGCTTCTCAATTGTGGGCTTGTCGACGACCAGCCGTTTCTTGCGCGGAAATCTGATCTTTCATCGAGGTCATCGAGGTGACTTGTGATTTCGCGTTGCCACATTTCATTGCTGCCTGGATATGAACATGTGACCGTAGTTGTTGCCTGGAGAAACTAAAGTGTTGCGCTGCTGTTCACGGGGATTGGGTCCAATTCCCGGCATGGAGGAAGGAAACAGCGAGGAGATTGCGCAGCGTGATAGAAGAAAGAAGGAAAGAAAAGTAGCACGTCAGGCACGCACACGCCAAGCTTCGCTTGCACGCATTTTCCCGTTAAAGCAAGGGCTCGTGAATTTTTAGGAGCTGCAGGCTCGCCAGGTTCTTAAGCTGGGGCCAAGTCCCGCGCCGTAACCTGCATCCATCCATTCAAAGCGTCGTGGAACGCGAAGAGGAACGCTATGCGCGTCGTGTGTTCCCTCTAGCCTGGCCGTTAATTCTCACAGGGCGAGCGGGGAACGCGGTCGACAGCCAGGCGGGCGTCGGACAGCTATTTTTAGGGCCACTTTATCATGCGCGTCTCGAGGGCAGTTTTCAAACTGAAAGAACATTAGGAGCGTTGCGTCTGCAAGTGTACGACAATGGAGAATCAGATGCTGTTAGATATTTCTTTATATATATATATATATATATATATATATATATATATATATATATATATATATATATATATATATATATATATATATATATATACTTCATCAATGTTCATATAATTGTAAATTGTGTATATAGTTCATGAAAATTGTAAATTAATAAGACATTGTGTATATATGTATATATAACAACGTGTGTCACGTCTTCATATGATGGTAGAGGACTTGCACGGAAGAATCACGGGTTTTCCCGATCTTCTCCGAGCCAGCTCCTCAATCATCATTCACTTCGTGGATATGACGTGATTTTTGTTTTTCGCTGATTCTAGTTGTGACTAAATAACTAGGTCACACTGAAGTTACTATGCATTCTTTTTAAAAGGCAGGCCAATCAGGCCTGTAGCCCTACACATAGCAGTGGACGGAAAAACATGTGATGCAATATGATTTTTCAAGCCACTGTATACGTAAAGGCTATAGTGCTAGCTGATGTGCAAAGTATCAGCTATCTTACTGTTACACTGCCATACCTGCAGCATACATTCGGCTGGTTGTAAGTGGCTATGCAGTTATGTGTTCGATTTTACAAAAAGAGCAATAACAGATGCTAAAATATTTATTTCAGGCCAACCTTCAGCGAGGCCGAGTCCGCGTCGCTCCAATGTCACTCGGACCAGTGTTACCTTACTTAAAGGCGAGTGTAAAGTAAATCCACTTCGGAAATGTCTGTACCTTAGAAAATAAGTCTGATATTACTACAGAAATTGGTAAACATTAGCTGCTCTGAAAGTGACCGGCAGAACCGCTTCTTTTACTGTCACGCCCAGAGCAAGATATTTCTGATCAAACTATCTCCACTATAGTCAGTGCAGCTATGGATGTAAAATCTCGCCTATTACGGTATCAAGATGAACTCTCTCATTTTCACACGTACCATTGAGTTTTATTTACCTCGAAATACATGGTCAACGAACGCGGTGTGATTTAGGAACCTAGCGCGGAAAATTATGCACACCTCTAAAGCGCGGTGGCCCATTACGTTTTAAAATTAATTCCCAGAATCTTTTACGAGTGTGAAAAACTATACAAGAAATGAGTGGGGCTGTTGTGAGCACAAATGAAGAGTATATATATGTGACGCTATGAATGGGAGACGTGCTGTGTCTCAGACGCCATACTTTTATTTCACTGCACGCGCACTTCTTCCTTCTCGGCTTCTACCAGTCATCCCTGCCTTCCTACGTCACAGGATTCCCCCTCCCCCCTAAAGAAGGCCTGAGTTACAAACAACAATGAAAAGTAAACAAGGAGAGGATTAGAAGTGACAAATGGGGAAATGCACAGATCGTTGCATGTCCCAGTGGAGTTCCGTAAGCTCGCAAAAACTTCAGGGCAGAGTGCAGCAGTCCGGTGATATTGAGAAGAGCTCTGGTGGGGACAGGCAGGCTGTTGCGTCCTGGACAACATACCCATGCCCTGCGCACGCACACTGATGATAACACTGTTCGCAGATATGTCACGGCTGAATAATACTGGATCACCTTGTTGGATCGAATGCCTGTATTTCGTACGCGTCGGGTTGTTTGTCATGGCTGATACAGAGTCGTCGCTTCCACTTTGTGTTCGCGTTGACCGAGACTGATGGCGCGATGTCTGAGTTCTTGCGGAGTACAAGGGCTGATTTCGCTTTGTTCTCGGCGTTTTCTGCGGTGTTGTCGTAGTTGTAATCGTAGCAGCAGTCTTGACCTCTGCTGCAGAAGGCATCTCTGGCGACATTCCTTGGTGCGATGATGTGTTACATCTTGAATTTGCCTTCGGGTCGATTTAAAGACCTTGTTTTCTGATGTCCTTGGAGCCATGAGCGCGCTTCCGTTGAGGTTTTCGTTCGTCGTTGCCTTGGTTGGAGTCTCTTGGCGTCGCTTAAGTTTATTGACTTGCCTCTGCTGACCTTGTTGATGGTGCTGTAGAAATATTTGATGGTGTACATCGTTGAATGAACATACACTGTTGGTAGTTTCATCATAATTTAGTAATCGCATGTAAGCATGCTTCGTGCCAATGAAAGTAACAGCCGCCTTTCCTTTTTATCATTCAAGCTTGTATTGCATGGTGACTCCATAGTGCTTCTACTTTCGGTTGGGTCAACACCTGACGATGACATCGCAACAAACATTGCTTGAGCTGGTTCTGATTCCGAGTGTTTGTCTCTTTGCGGAACAATTGAGCTGCAGACATCTGACGAAAGACTCCGTTCTGGAAGGTCGCGACATGGTCTGGTATTGTGGGGATTTACCAGCTTGTCCAGAGCGAGTGTAACGATCTTTTGAGGCGTGTCGTCAGGTTCATCGGTAATATTGACGTCAGATGATGCAAAGCCACATTGTGTGCCTTGTATGCGACACGAGGTGTCAAGTGCATCTGGGGCTTCAGTAATGGCTTGGAATCTATCGGGTGTTGAAGAGGTAGGCAACGGCAATTTTCGCGCCGGAGCGAAACCTGGTGGAACGTTGGGTCTTTTGTGAAACTTGCTTGAATGCATTTCAGTGAGCTGAGGCTTTACTTTGCATGTTGAGGATGGTAAATTCATACTCGGCGTTCGAATGCGTGAAGACTCCCTATGACTGTGACGACTGAATTCGTGTGTATCCAGATGGAGGGTTATAATCGAGTGTTCATTGTATTCTTTAAATCGAATGATCATTTCTTCTTTGATTTTTTCGCAAGAATTGTTGTTTTGGAAGATGTGCGTGAGGTAAAAGCGGAAGGCCTCACCGGTGACTTAGTATTTCAAGTTTTTGACCCTCTCCCGTTCTGACCATGATGCAGCGGTAGCGTGGACCTCGAAAAGGTGGAACCAGTCCTCTACGGGTCCATCGTCCGCCGATCCTGCGTACTTCGGTATGTCGAGGTCTGCCGATGCTGCTGCCATGAAGCTGGTCACAGTATGCAGCGATGATCTGCTCAGATGGCCTGTATGTGGTCAGGGCGTCTTGTTGGGAACGTTGATGATGCGTGGCTGATGAAGTGGCTGCCAGGTCTTCATCCTGTCGACTTCTGTGACGCTATGAATGGGAGACGTGCTGTGTCTCAGACGCCATACTTTTGTGTCACTGCACGCGCACTTCTGCATTCTCGGCATTCTACCAGTCATCCCTGCCTTCCTACGTCACACACACACACACACACACACACACACACACACACACACACACACACACACACACACACACACACACACACACACACACACACACACACACACACACACACACACACACACACACACACACACACACACACACACACACACACACACACACACACACACACACACACACACACACACACACACACCACACACACACACACACACACACACACACACACACACACACACACACACACACACACACACACACACACACCACACACACACACACACACACACACACACACACACACACACACACACACACACACACACACACACACACACACACACACACACACACACACACACACACACACACACACACACACATATATATATATATATATATATATATATATATATATACTTTTTAATACCATAAAAGAGTCGGGACGCCTCTCTCCATATATTACCTGTGAAGAAGGACTGCTGCACGATGTATGAATTAAGCTCGCGAATGAGCTGGCGTCCTTTAGATAAGTTGTAATAGAAGAATGGGTGAATCTCGGAGACTGTCTGACAGGAAGGTGGGCCGATTCCGGACATTGAGTAACTTACACTGGTTGCATGCGTGAGCGCGTGTAATTTGTGGTCGCGTAACGGGAGACGCGTATACATTTTGCGTAAGTGCGCTATGTCATATATTCATAGTGTTGTAAAAGGCCATACATGATATGCACAGTTACACAGGCTTTGTAAAGAATGAAAATGATACAAAATGTATTCAATGCTTGTACTTTATTACATGATTTGCTCTCCCCATCCATCCCGCTTGTTGCACTCTGGACGAAGCGTTCAGTTAATCTTGCAGCCCTTCCGTCATGCACCCACCCTCCCCCCTGCCATATCTATTCTTTAAAAAATACAGCTAAGAATCTTGCCCAAAGGTGGCATGTGCTCCTGCGCTGGTACTAATCTATACGGTAAATCAATGTCTCAACGAAATGAAGGGTTGTTGAGCGCACATTCGCAAGAGCCGCGACCACAGCTCTTCTGCTCTCAGTAGTGAGAAATTCCTTATGAGGGGCAAAGAATGATATTACTGAGTGAGACGCAGATTAATGTTTCCTGCAGATACCGAGTTGATTCGCACTAAAGTCACTGAATTCTTCGATTTTCCTTTTGATTCTCTGCGCAGAACCTCCACGGAAACCGCAATATCCGCAAGCTGAAGATATATGGTTCCTCGAAACATCTGGTCGGCGGAAACTGAAGGCCAGAGAAGCCTGCAGCATCGAGTCAGCCTGCCTGCACAATAGCAACTACACCGTGCATCTACTTTCCGTCGGAAACATCAACTCCTCTTACTGTCCTTACCATCGCGTGCTTTCGAAGCTGCCCAATTTTCGGTCGGCCGCGCTCAGCGCGAGCACCGAACTGGCGGGGACTCCGTTGTCCCACTTGTACGCGAAAGGCGGACCACTGCACCGGAGCCCTTTCTTTACGGAACACCTGAGCGACTTTCTTCGTTACGCCGTGATTTGGAAGCGTGGCGGCGTTTACTTGGATACGGACGTGATAGTTCTCAGGTCACTGAAAGGATTACAAAACAGCATTGTTTACGAGGTCGATGGCAGACACGTGGCTAACGGCCTGCTCTTCTTCTCGAAGAATCATCCCGTTATTGGAGCGATTATGCTTACGTGTTCACGCCAGTACCAAGCCGGATGGTGGTCTACTTGCGGGCCTTGGTTGACGTCACATCTACCTAATCTCCCCGAAATCTCTCGGTTCGTAAACTTTCTTCCATCGTGGACGTTCTTAAAGTCTAAATTCGACGACTGGCGATGGTTCTTTGACCCCACAAAGGCCCAAAGCCTGCTAAGGGTGGTAAACAGCAGCTACGGCGCCCACTTTTGGAATCGGGTGAGCAAGCATACGATTGTTATGACCGGATCTGGCAGCGCGATGGACCTCCTGGCTCGTGCCCACTGCCCTGCGGTGTACAGTTTAGCCTCTTCTGTGGGATACCTGTAAAGTACAGCGCAAGGTATGCGGCCACAAAGTGGCTGCGGCCATGGGACACCAATAAAATGTCTTGCCTGCATTCTCCAAATATCGTTTCTAATTAAGGGACCGACAACTTGCCAGTATGTGGGATTGGAGCCTGATGGCAAAGAAAAGACCCTGAATTATAGTGACAGATTCAAGCATGCTTTTCGCGATTTGAGTAGGATTATCCTGTCGGTCCCTACGTGGGAGACGCCCGCTAAGCGCGTCCTGCAGGACAAAGTTTTTTTTTCCAGTCCAGTCCAGGCCTGCGTGGAACACGCAGCACAGTCTCAGCGAAAGCTGGAGGATCGACCTTTCAGCCCGTTGTGAACTCCCTCGGAGCTACTACTACAAGTATACAGTTTCAAGATACCATTTCAAAATGTTAACAGCGCATAGAACGATTAGGAAGGGATGAGACAGCAAAGGTAAAGAGCGCTCTTTACCTTTGTTGTCTCGTCCCTTCCTAATCGTTCTATGCGCTGTTAACATTTTGAAATGAATCCACACCAACTTGCCCAAGCGTCAACCGTGGCAATCAACATACCAACTACGCCATAAATCATTATAATTTCTCTAAATAGGGTGGTATCCACTATGTCATTATTCAACAATCTGCGGAGAAGCGAGATACCCGTACGCGGCTGCAATATATGTGTACTTTGTTGATGGTGTGGTGAAGAATTATGGCTGAACTCTGTGTAATGGGTGGGAAGCTTCAAACCAGCCACTAGAAACGCAATTCGCCTTGTGTGACACCTCGTTGTTATTTTACTCTTTTACCACGTCATATTACATATGTTAACGCGATTCCTCGCCCGACATGACGCCTGCGTAGGATCTTTTTGCAAAGGAGTTTCATGCATCGGCATGGCTCTGTGGTAGAATACTCGACTTCCACGAAGAGGGCCTGGGTTGAAATCTCACCCGATCCTGGATAATTTTTTCTCGTTGTGCACTGCACGACAGCAGTTGCGGACACAGGCGGACAAGTATACGCCACCAAAATCGGCTGTTTTTGTGATCGTGTAACAGCCTTCGCTGTAATATAGCCACACCGGATAGCTTTCACCTTCGAGTCGTCATGCATAAGGGACCCAGTGAATTTTTAACGCGACAGCTTTAAAGCCCACCTAGCAGAAAGCGTCGACAACGACGCTGCCGCCGCTGTCGGCGTCGGCGGCGCTGCCCGTGAGCGAAAAATCCCTGAGGATGCAAACAAAAAATAATTTAAAAAATCGGCAGATCCCACGCCTTGTGAAAATCGGTTTCATGCGAAGCAGCCAGCCAGTAGTTGTCTAGGCTGAATATTTTTTTTTGGCTTTGAGCCAAACGTTAGGAGGTAGATCGACGTGTTTTTTGTAAGTGTAATAGTTGTGTGCACACCGTGTGTTTGCCAAGAATGTCGACTACACTGGCGTTTAAAGGGCAACTTACGGTCGAACGTAACGTCAGAACTCACGTTAGAGCACAGACGTCAGTATTATGGAAACGAAGTCCACTTTACGGTGCGATGATGTGAATATCATACGTAACTTTCGTTAGCGTGTTCCGCCGGGGTTGAGCAACGGTTGAATAGAGCTTGCTGATTCATAGCAATACAAATGTAATGTTTATTAGACTGTTATGAAATCGGAGTCAACACTGGAACCACCATTGACGTTAGCCTGACGTGATGCCTTTATGGTAGGAGTAAATGTGTAATGTTTATTGCTTTGTTATAGAATTAGATAGTCAGCGCTGCAGCCACAATTGACGTTGCACTAACTTTGCGCCTGCATGAGCTCTTTTTCCAAAGCAGTTTCAAGGCCTGGCGTGGCTCTGCGGTAGAATACCTGACTGCCACGCAGAATGCTTGGGTTGGATTCCTGCTCGGATGCTGTTCTTTATTCTTTCCATTCGTCGGGTCAATGCTTCCGATGTCGGTTTTTCTTAACGCTCTCGCACTTAAATTAACCAGTGCCTGTTCTCCCCGTTCCTGGGTAGATATACCTGTGGCGCATACCCGCACACCGCGGCCCGTGGTATGCGGTTATGCGCCCCACGTGTCTGGAGGAAAGGGTTTTACGACGTACGCGACGGGATTTTCACGTTATTCATGGCGTGACCCGACAGTCATATTCGTCAGATACTCTTACCCTCCCACGCCAATTTTGGTCTACACCAAGTTAAGGAAGTGATCACGAGAGCACCCAGACGTAGGCGGCTAGATAAGTAAATGGATATGTAGATAGAAACGCTCAAAGCGCCTTACGTTCGCTAAGAAATGCTTCACATTAAAAAAAAAGAAAAACACTTGGAGGAGGCTTGAGGTTCGCCTCCAAGAGGAGAACGCGATAGCGTAATCGGGTCTCGTTCCCGTCGCCTTCTCAATAGCTAGCCTCGCTTCGCTTCCCTGTGAACACCGTACCGAAAGGAAAGTAACATTTGCGCGCATAACATTGGCCGTTTCAAACTATCCTATAGAATGCATACTGCAAGTACAGTTGCCAAGTGCTCACTACGCCATAATTTTTCCTCTTGCGAATTGGAGAAATATCCACTACGCGTCTGTATAGGCAACACGCGCAACCTCGGCGCTGGGCACTTCATTGATGCTGCAGCTGCTGATTAATTATGCTAAGCGCATTGTAATGTATGGGCCCTTAAACCGCGCAATCGTGGCGCAATTCATTTTTTTTTTGACGTCTGGGGCCATTCTACGCTCCCGTCACGCAATATTACATGCGTTAAGGATACAGTTCGCACTACGTGACATGCGTAGGGTTTCTTTTCGGAAGAATTTTAAACATTGGTGTGGCACTGTGGTAGAACGCCTGCTTGCCACGCTGATAAGAACTGGGTTCGATTCCCACTCGAACAAAAAACACCTTTATAATTTATTTACTTGCATCTAGCTCGATTTTCCACTCACAACCAACTACGGCGCCGCCGACGCCGACATCGGAATTTCTGCGAAACGAGCCCTTTAACGCTATCGCTTTAAAATCAGGGGTTCGGGCCGGAACCAAACCCACGCATTCTGAGTGGCAGTCAAGTGTTCTACCGTATATTTTGCAGTTGTGCTACCACAGAGCCACCGTATACTTGAAACTGCTTTGGAAAAAGCCCTGTACAGCAGTATAGAGGCGTCATATGTCGGGCGGGGAGTGACACAAGCAATATTTCGTGGCAAGAGCGTAGCATCGCACCTGACGTCACACAACCTGAACTACTCAACGAGTAAGTTGTTCAAAGGTCCACAGATTGCAAAGCGCTAAGCCATAATTAATAATAATAATCAGCCACAGCATCAACAAAGTGTGCAGTTGCATAGATGTGCGAAATCTTTTACGGACGCGAAGCGGGTACGTCGCCACTTCTCAAAGTCATGAATTATGACGTAGCCTAGTGGGCTCTTCGTAAGTGCACTTTCATTAGGCTCCCAAGGAGAGTTTAGAGCGGTCACTGTCACGCCCACAGACGTTCCTTTCCTCGCGCCACGGTTGAGGCGTCCGCCGAGAAGCTAAGCGTGGCAAGCGAATGAGCAGGCGACGCGAACGGGGTCGGGTCGCGCTAGCGCGTTCTATTCTTGAAGGAGACGCCTTCAAGCATAGAGTTTCTTACCTTCAAGGGTGGAAGCGTCCTCCAAGTATTTTTTTTTATAGGCGAAGGCCTTAGATGCCTCACCAAACGCGAAAAGAGACCGTCGGCGTCACCACGAGGGATGCAAGAAATCGTCATCACGCGATGATATCATCATGACGGCACAGCTAGGTCGACAAAATTTGTGGCGTCATGATGAAGACGTCACTATGACGCCACAAAACGTGACACCACATGATGACGTCATCACGTGACATTGTCGCCTTGTCAAAAGTGGGCCGATTCCGGCGGCACTGCAAAAGCACGTGAGGTGCGAAAGCTTCTAATGCCTCCGATCTCTGAGGCAGTGCAAAACCACGTTGGTTGCACAAAGCTTTTTTTTTGTGGGGGGGGGGGGGGGGGGATCAATACTTATAACAAGCGTGCATAACTTATTAGGCCATATCCAACTGCCCTAACTAGGGAGGTCGAGATGCGCGAATAATGTTTGGCCCAAAAAGAAAACGTTACAAACTAACTACTTCAGTCTCATTCATAAATATATAAAGTAAACAAATACTCTTTCGCAACTTGTATCCCTGATAAAACTTCAGTGCTTTTGCACGCGTATCCACTTTTCCACTTCTTGAGACTCGCTGAATGACTAGCCCTGCGAACGATAAATCGCATATCGAAGTTGAGCTGAGTACACCGAAATTAAATGGAAAACGAAGGTCATTCCGTGTGCGTTGCGACGGCAGTTGCGAGTGCAGTGCAACGAAGATAGCTTGCCTCTAATCTCTTCCCTTTAAGGGTACCGTAACGAAAGGGAGAGACCGCGTGAGATACGTTGTTTGCCGCTGCCTAATTACCCGCATACAGATGCAGCACGCTCCGGTGCTGATCGAAGGAAAGGGTCCAAATTAAGCCTTCAGCCGTTTAACGCCCGACCAAGGGAACGGCGTCTGCGCCTATCTCCAAGACACGGTTGAGCTGTCGATGACCGTGAGGCTACGTTGCTGCTCTGCAGCTGATATCGGCCGACCGAAAGGCAAACGCGAGCACACCCTTCTGGTGCAACTTAGGTCGCGCATTATAGCCGCTAAGGTCTATATAAGAGAGCTAGCTGTATTAGTGGCCAGTGCATTCTCTGTTCGAGGAAGGACGGTCTAAGAATTCTGCAGACAAAAAAGGTGGGTGCGAACCGGTTTCAGAGTTGAGCCAATGCCGACGTTCAATCAAATGGGGCCGAATAGACGGACCAGCCGACTTTATTAGTTCTCCCAACTTTTTGTTTCGTCAAACGAAGCGATTAGTACTTTCATACGAAACGACCAGTACTTTTATGCTCAACAGAGAATGAACACAGCAGTAAAAAAAAAAATACCAGTCCGGACTTGCGTAGACAGAGGTCAATGATTAAGGCGTATCATCGTCGGGAATACCTTGATACTGTGGGTCACTTTGGGCTTCATAGAATATAGCGTTTGACAATACTCTCCAAACCAGAACGGTATGGGCTATACAGTTGTTGCTTATGAACGCACTATTGCGTTTTTTGATCAACGGGCTCGTGTTATCGCCTTCCAAGAGGCAATTTCCTTGTGCGCGCATGACAATTACGCATTATATTCTACGAGATACTCTCATGCGCGCATCAATGGTGACAGTAATTTACTGCAAACCATAACCTGACTACATATGTTCGCTGCCGATAACCTTTTTGATTCCATCCAGTATATAATTATCACGAAAAAGAAAGGCATCCAAGGTGACAGAAATGTGCTAGACTATCGAAGCTGCATTGAAATCCCACCTAGTAAATTCATTTAATTATGATTCCATTGAAGTCCTTCGTTCAGATTAGGTCGAGTCTTAATTCTTTTGATGCATGTAGTCGTTTGCACTACTTTTGTTCCCTACATTAGCGCTTATGTATTTTTTAATTTATTCGTTTGTACGGCATAATATTTTATTGTTGCACATTGCTGTCCAGTCCAAGGCTGTTCATACTTGTTTCTGAAGTAGCGTATTCGATTGCTTGTTCCATTTCTGTTGTAACTGCTGCAGAAGGTCTCAGTCGTATCCGATTTTGGGAGCGTCCTCCGTGCATTTCCTCGTATGTTTATTATTCTGTTAGACGTTAAATTAAGTTACTTGACACGAAACTAATTACAGCGGATATTACTTAACGATGATCTTCACATTCAATACGCACAACATCGTAGTTGATGAAGTCTTATTGAAAGTATTTATCTGCGCTCACGTCCGAGCGAACGGAGACTTCAATAGGAAGTCAGGCTGGTGATCTTACAATGAATATTTCCTTACTTGACTTTTTTTCCGACGAGCTCTGTCTCGTCAAGCTCTTTCTGCTTTTCCTTCACAGATGTATGAACTGCAAAACGTTACTCTGCGGTTCGTGGGCCTAACAGTGAGTACACTTGTCACGGTATTTTATTATGCAGTTAAAAATAATAAATTTTAGAAGCAGTTGGCTAGCATAGTCATGACAAAAGCGCACGTGAAACGCGGAGATGCATGCTCGGTCGCCAACACCACGAGGATGAAAGAACGCCCTAAACGAATCTCTCCGTAGTTTCGTAACGTATACATATAGCATATACAGAATAAAATGTGAGTACTGGAAATGTTTTCGTGGTTGTAGTTTGGGGCAGAGCTAGAAACTCGGTTTATCTTTTATCACGAATGTGCATCGATTAACATTGCTGATCTATCATTTTCGAGATGAGACCCATGCTGGGAGTGTCGGTGGTCAACGGTACAGTAACCTTCGATGGCCTAGCCTGGTACATCATCCAGTGTCTGCAGCAGTCACTGCGATTCAAGTAAGCGTTCACGATCCGGATAACAGCGATCGCCTATAAGCCTCATGCTATGGAAAAAATTGCACTAGAAATTGCACACTCGCCGTGATTCGCAACAATTATTTTCATTTTCTAGTCTCTTTCTTGCTATCGCCATCGGCATGCACTAAACGCTGTACAAAACGATAACTTTTCATCGCCCGAAAGGGTGAAAACGCAAAAGGAAGGGTGAAGAATGAATATCGCACGCAAATAATATTTCAGCCACTAAGAAGCTAATTATTAATAAATAAAATGACTGTCGAGGAGCAAGCACAAATAAATAACTATCTCAACCGATAGCTTATAGACTAATATGGTCAGTCTAATAAAATACATGAATCATACAGGCTCCGCAAAAATTAGTAATAATAAATATCAAATAAAAACGTCTACTTATAATGACGTCGCTGCATTAGAATGCAAATTACGAATACTTTGAGGAATCTAAAAAAAAAGAATACTTGGTGGAATTCGCGAAGCTCTTAGTAAGCACTCCTATAGCATTCACTGATTTGTTGACATGAACTCAACCCTATCTATTTACTTTTCCCACGCTCGATTTATCTCATCACCATTTTCCTCCTCCTCCTTCCCCCACTGCAGGGTAACAAACCGAAGCCAGTCTTGAATGAATGATGAATCCGTACCAACTAGCTCAAGTTTCAATTCTCATCCAGTCTTCTAATTAACCTTCATGCCTTTTTCACCTCATCTTCCTCAATCTTTCTCTGATTGGTGGCATGAGCGGCTAACATTTTTTCTCGTTTATTTACTATGAAACGCAAGGTACATGAGTGATAGTTACAAACACATTCGTTTCGAGCAGTTAGTTTAAGAGTAAATGGTAATAATGTACATACATACTGTTTTATATCGGAAACGTGAATACACACGAACACGTTTCAGCGTAAGAATTGTTTTATGAATATAAGCCTTTTTTACCGGTCTTGATTATGCAAAACAATATTTCGGAGCTAAACTGGAAGTTTCTAGCTACTTTAATTTCTAGCAGAAGCTTATTACGAATATTTGCTCCTTTAACGTAATCGTTCTACCGAGACACTGTAGCACGTGGAATATCTCGCAGAACTATGGCTGGAAAAATAAAAGGCAGGTTAACATCAACACTTCCTGCTAATACACATCTGCTTTTGAAATGGACGCACGGTGGTAAATTAGGCACCGTGTAGGCCAAAGTGAATTTGCAACTTCTCGTGGTTTCCGATGCACTGCCTGCAACGCATGACAGGACACAGCTACAAACGACTGACGAACAGATCTGGTCCAGCCGACGTGCCACTGGAGAGTGGGGAGGTCCACTTGGAATGCTGGAACGAAACGTGAGTATCTGACTACACATATTCTTCTTAATCTTAAAGGAACACTGTGAGGCAGCAGTAAATTATCTTATATCAGTAAATAATTCACTTGAATCTCTGTTAATCCATTCGGTGCGTGATAAAAGGGGTGGCTATGAATGTGCATAAATTGGACACAGACTTGCTTTACCTTAAAATTTCGCGGCAACGTGAACGCCAGTACGCCATCACGATTTTCAAATTATGCAGCTTCGAAGGACATGCTCAGCACACACAGAGAGGGGGGGGGGGGTGTTCAGTTGGCACGTGCAGTGAGGGTAGCGTAGCTTTACGCAGGATAGTGATGCTAGTTAAATACTAAAGTGCCGAGGTGGCAGGGGGGGGGGGCGAAGCATCAACCTGCAATTAGGCATAGTCCAACAGCAATTCACATTCTTACACGCTTCAGCAAAATGCGAATCATCACGAGGGTCATGTGGGAGGATCGGTCCCTGCTGCAAAAAAGCACTCCAGGTTTCCTAGTGAACGGTCGCCTCCTTCCACTCCTCATCATCTCCTTTCGCTTTCGCATGTGCTAGCATCGGCGGAATTCAGAATGCTTGGCCCTACGCCTCTATCACAGATGCAAGCCGCCGCTGTATAGTCCCTCAAGGGAGCCTGGATGGTTTCGTCTTGGGGCACTCAAGCTAAATGCAATTGCTCGCAGGAGTCCGACATCACGGCGCACCCAGTAATACCGACGGCTGACCGCCTCACGGTGGGCACACCGCTACCATCATACGTGTACTCCAACCCGCGATACTTCGCCGGCACGCCCAACGCCTATATCACCAGCGTGTTCGGATACCTGATGAGCTTTGACTTGGAGGTGAGTGTGCGCTGCGCGTGCACAACGCTGCTACGGCTTGCCTGCGCGCACACGACTTCCTAAGGCGAAAGCCTTAGGTGCCTCATCAAACACGAAAATCGACATTTGGCGTCGGCGTCCCGCGGCGTCGGGGACAACACGAATGACGCAAAAAAATCATCGCACAGTGACGTCACCATGACGTCACTGATATCCAAGACTTGTGACGTCATCATGACATTATCATGACGTCACGTGGCGTAACGTTACATGATGACTTCAGCACATGACATCGTAGCTTGGTCAAAGGCAGGTCGATCACGGAGGCAGTACAAAACCAGGTGAGGTGACTCCGATCCTGGAGGCAGTGCAAAAGCTACGTTAGGTACAGAAAGAATTTGGAGGGTGGCGAGGCAGGATCAGTGCATCGACTGAGAAGAAAAAGATGACTTTCGGCTTCGAGCCGTCTCACTTGAATGCATACCATAACTTCTGTGGTCGTATAAATATATTCGATATATATTTGGTTGGTATAAGGGACACTGTGAGTGTTTGCGCGCTGACATCGGTAACGATATGAGGAAGTGACGATATTGAAGCACATATGAAGCTGTAATATTCAACACGCGTCATGCACGATGTCACATGAGTCTGATAAGAGTTTGAATAACACATGTAATAAGTATATAAATAGTCTGCAATCATAAATATAAGCCAGCATAGACAGTGAGAACCAAGAAAAGCATGGAATATTGCACGAGCACGATGATCAAGAAAGAAAATCAGAGTGGACGAAAACAGAAGTGACCGCCGGTGAAAAATGGGCCCATGTCTTCATCCATTTTCATTTTCTTCGTTATCAATTTCTTTTCTGAGTCAAGTAAAAGTTAAGTAATTTTCCCATAACTTCTTTGGTCGTCAGTGTCAAGTGGCTTCATCATGATTGTGATTAACATAGATCGAGCCCCTCGGCGCCCCTTCTAAGTCATGGCATTACGTCATGACGTAGCATCCCAAGATTTATTGGTCAGTCCTGACACCTGCGGTGCATCCGTCGCCATGGCTTTCAATTGTGGTGTTGGCTGTCACTCGCAGAGCTAATTCCATCACACGTAATTACGCCAGAGATGTTGCGGAAACAGCTCCGCGGTCGCTCAGGACTAAGAGCATCTCACGCGAAATCCGAAGACGTGGGTTCGTCTCCCACCGGCGACCATTTGTTGTCAGAGAAGTTATTCGCACCTAAAAAAAGAATGGTGCGTAGATGTTTTCGCCGACAGTATAACTATCTATATCTATATATCTATGTCTATATTGAGATCTTTTTGTTTGTACTCTTACCTAGTCCAATGCCCTTGGCCTTGAGGGTCTGGTAGCCGGCGGACCTTGAGGTCCACCACATGGTGCCGAAACCCAGCGGGATCTTCCGAACGACGCCTCATCGATTCAAGGTGTCGCGTTGCGACCCCTGAGCCGTTGGCGAAGAGTTCCCGGCTGCCGTCTGACCCATGGAACGGCTTCTCCGACGACGCAAGTGCCTGCGCTCGCAATTGGATGGCATCGTCCAAGAAGCGGAAGGCCTTCTACGAGAACAAGAGCTGTCATCGTCACAGGTCAGCGTTTCGATTGAACGAATCAACGCGATCTACGCACAGATAACGAAGATAGATGAAAGCCTAATAGACGAGACGCCTGACGAGCTGATCGAGGCAGAGATGATAGACGCGAACAATTATGGGGACAAGATTGTCACATTGACGGCAAAGCTTCGCTTTGCGATTCTGGACAATCAGGCGTCTCAAGCCTCGCGCCCGACGACGAGCCAAGCCTTGACGACGACGAGCCAAGCTTCCGTCAGTTTCAGGTCGAGACTGCCGCAACTAGAGCTCCAGAAATTTGACGGCAACTGACAAAAATGGCATCGATTTTGGATGCAGTTCTCGACGGCAGTGCACAACAACGACGACCTTAGCGCTGCCGAGAAATTCAACTACTTGAGCACGCTTGTCACTGGAACTGCCGCTGCAGCCATTTCCGGACTCCAGGTAACGGGAGAGTGCTATGAAGACGCAATAGATATCCTCAAGAAACGCTTCGGGGACGAGAGGATTATCGTTCAGGAACACCTCCGAAGCCTCTTGGATATCAGGCCAGTCTTGTCTTCTAGCACCACCGAACTTCGAGACCTCTACGACGAAGTACAAGTACACGTGAGGAGTCTCAAAGCGCTTGGAACAAGCCCCAATACATACTGCTCCATGCTACGGGAGATTCTCTTGCGAGTCATACCATCCGACTTGGTGCTCAAGTATCATGAACTTCACAAGCCGACGACAACCGCGGTATCAACGATGCAAGCGCAAAGGGACCCACAGGACAGAACGACCGAAATCGAGAGAGAGCTGCAAGATCTTCTGGACTTCCTCGAACATCAGCTTCATTGCAGAGAAACTCTGGCGGTGTGTGCGTCTCCAAGAAGACCTTACATCCCTAAACCAACTCGAGAGATGCCGCGACGAGTTGGGCATCGTACTATGTCGTCAGCAGCGTCTCTGCAAAGTGTGCTGGGAAAGCCTGATCCATGTCTATTTTGTAAGTCGACGAAGCATCGTGCCGAAGTCTGCGACGATGAAACGAATTTGGCAGTCAGGAAGCAGATTCTCACCAAGGCAGGGCGATGCTTTCGTTGTCTCAAGCAAGGTCACCTGGCACGAGGCTGCAGGGGAAGACAAAAATGCGACAGATGCTCTCGACGACATGTAACATCCATGTGTGACCCGGACTTCCGGAAGAAGGCAAACGAGGCTTCTGCGACAGCGGTCAACCTCCTCTCGGAGCGAGAGAGCCCTGTTATATTATTGCAGTCCTTGACAGCCAAGATAGCAGGCACGATGTCTTCGAGGTACTACAGGGTACTCTTCGACGGAGGGAGTCAGCGGAGCTTCATCACCATCGAAGCATCTCGCCAACTTGGTTGCCAGCTTTTGCAAGAAGAAACGGTGACAGTTGGAGGTTTCGGAGGTCACAAGACGCAAAAAACAATGAGAAGAGTCCGTGGGAGCATTTTCGAAGAAGCCACGAAGGAACCGATTGTAATCGACGCTTTAGAGGTAGATGAGATCTGTAGCGAGCACATTCCAATTCCAGGCGAAGAAGTCACAAAGAAGATGGAGGAAACTGGGTTGGACACGCGAGCCCTTTGTCTAAAAGGAGAAAACGAAAACTCCATTTCCTTACTCGTAGGGTCCGACTACTACTGGCGTTTCGTAACCGGTGACGTGGGAAGCGTGTGCAACAGATGGAAAGATCTAAAAGCTGTGCAGACTAAACTAGGATGGACTGTGCAAGGGCCAATTCCTTTCCCAAGCAACAGCACTCACTGTTCCACAGTCATTGTACTTCGGACATGCACAGAAGAGGACTGTGCGTCTGACGCTCTCACAGATATTCGGGATCCGGAAAGTTTACTTGGTGGAGCTGATGAAGAAACTGCGTTGGGCAACGAAATGAGGCTACTACAGTTGACTAGAAATCAGACGAAAGAGGACGGCCGCTATAAATTTCGACGCCTTAGAAGTTTGATGCGAAGGTTTGACAACGACCGCTGTCACTTGGAAAATAAGAACAAGATCATTCGTATGTACCTGGATGAAGGACCAGCTGACAGATTCCACACCTACAGGACACATCGACCATTGAACAAGAAAGACCTTCGTCGGGAACCGGGTGGCCAAAATCCACAAGCCAACGGAGCCTTCGTGCGGCGCTTCTACCGAGGCGAAGAAAATCCGACAGACTTACAGACAAGAGAGATATCAGCAGAGAATCTACAGCAGAGAAGACTGTGGTGGCATGAACCAAAATGGATGTGGGGTTCGTCAAGGTGGCCGGAAGACGTTGGTCATGACGTACGAGTAGGACAACCAAAATGCGCCGCCACGACGTTTTCTCATGCTGTCAGCACGAAAACACCATTGAAACGAATAATTGACGCGGAGTGGTTCAGTTATTGTATGGATGTTCTACGATTCACCTCGTGCTTAATGAGATCCAAGAGAAAGCTGACAAGAGAGCCGACTTCATCAAAGGGGCTTTTGACTGAACTTCAAGAGACTGAATGCTACCCGACACATCTCAGACTAAGGCCACCTCGTCGACAACCTGACGTGCCTTCAAGAAAGAAGGCCTATTCATATGATGACCCAGGTTAAGTTCATCTCGACAAGGGCAGAAAAGTGTGTGTAAAAGGCGTGCTCCTGTTTTATTCGTCTGCCGGGCTCTACCCACTGGAAGTCGAGTGACGCCATCTGTTGAGCGCGGGAAGATGTTGTAACTTCGTCTTCACCAACCTAGCAGACGAAACGTTTTATCATCATCGTGATTGCTCCTCACGAGCTGCCGCTCGCTGGAGGGCACGAAGCCATCTTTTCTTTTTTTTCATGTTCCATTAAAGTGTTCGTTCGGACGTGCCGTCTATTTTAAATGCGAAGCATTTCTTAGCGAACTTCTGCGACTTTGACCGTATCTATCTATCTATCTATCTATCTATCTATCTATCTATCTATCTATCTATCTATCTATCTATCTATCTATCTATCTATCTATCTATCTATCTATCTATCTATCTATCTATCTATCTATCTATCTATCTATCTATCTATCTATCTATCTAGCCGCCTACGACTTTGTGCTCTCCTGGTCGCTTGGTTAATCGAATGTGCACCAAAATTGGTATGGCGTAACATGACTATATGACGAACATAAATGACAAGTCATAACATGAAAATCATGTACAGCCTGATTTACATGCTACGCTCATGGTGCGCTGGCGGCCGTTTCGCTAGCTTGATATACACCAAAATTGGTATCTTGTGACGTGACCTTGTGACGAACATAAATAACACGAGTTATCATGAAAATCATGACACGCATGTCATGTACAGCATGACTTACGTACCACGCTCATGGTGCGCTGGCGGCCGTTTCGCTAGCTTTATATACACCAAAACTGGTATCTTGCGACGTGACCTTGTGACGAACATAAATAACACGAGTTATCATGAAAATCATGACACGCATGTCATGTACAGCATGACTTACGTGCCACGCTCATGGGGCGCTGGTGGCCGTTTCGCTAGCTAGATCTACCCCGGAATTGGTCTTGCGCGACGTGACTGTGTGACGAACATAAATAACATGAGTTAACATGAAATTCGTGACACACGTGTCATGTACAGCATGACTTACGTGCCACGCTCATGGTGCGCTGGCGGCCGTTTCGCTAGCTTTATATACACCAAAATTGGTATCTTGCGACGTGACCGTGCGACGAACATAAATAACACGAGTTATCATGAAAATCATGACACGCATGTCATGTACAGCGTGACTTACGTGCCATGCTCATGGGGCGCTGGCGGCCGTTTCGCTAGATTGATATGCACCGAAATTGGTATCCTGCGACGTGACTGTGTGACGAACATAAATAACACGAGTTAACATGAAAGTCATGACACACATGTCATGTACAGCATGACTTACGTGCCACGCTCATGGTGCGCTGGCGGCCGTTTCTCTAGGTTGATCGACCCCCAAGTTGGTATTGCGCGACGTTATTGTGTGACGAACATAAATAATAGGAGTTAACATGAAAACCATGACACGCATTTTCCTCAATGACATACAAGACGATGTATGCAGCTCTTTGCTGGCTGCTTCGCATTACATCGATTCCCACAATGCGTGGGATCTGCCGGCTTTTTTTCTAAACGACAGTCTGGTAGCCGGCGGACCTTGAGGTCCACCACAGAGGGTAAACAAATGAAACGCTCACTAGTAGGCTGTGGGAGCCGGACTCACCGCATATCCGCATTACACGCGTATTGCACAGGCACGTGGCTGCTCCCTTGTGCACTTTTTTCGGTATTTATTGCGATGTACAGGATTTAGCTCTGCGGAGTGTTCTCAAGTCTTCCCCTAGTCATCTCTGTGGCTTCACTATCTTTGTCTGTGAGTTAAATAAAAATGCTCAGGTTAATTATAGCTTAAGAAGATTAGCACTACACAAATGCGTGCCTAAATGTTCTAATGACACCACTTCCTAATACCATATGTTTTACTCGTAAGTTCGATCAATGCTCTAGTTCTCTCCGCCACCGCTGTTTCGCACCGAGGAATATAGCTAAACTTGCTTGGTGACCAAACGGTTGTCCCTGCAGGTCTGGCTGGGACTGCTGCTGTGCTGGCCCCTGGTGAGCGCTTTCATCTCCCTAATCGAAGCGGCACGGTCTCCAGTGCGGTTCAAGGACACCATCACCGACAACCTCTTCGACATCCTCGGCATCATGATGTTCGAAGGCGAGCGTTCTTTCTTCGCGCTGTTTATCTGTGCATAATGTCACTTGAGTTTTTAATTGGGTAGTTGTATCCTGGTATGACTCGTAGGGTGTGTCCGGCTTTAATCTATGTAAATAGCCGGTTACGATGAATCTCATGGCACCCTTCCAATATCTTAGCAACCAACGTTGCTTACATAGATGCCAATTAATCTGAGAAAACTGCTTGAACCTATATATATTTTTTGTATTACATATCGTCGTACGTGAGACCTGTCGTAGTGCATATATTGGAAGTTGCATTCAATCATTTTCAGAGCTGCCTCGCGACTGTTTACGTAAAATATCATTTCCGAGCATGAATTAAAATGCACGCGACACCACACATGTAGAAGAATTATAGGCATATTATTTTTACCCGCATTAGAGAAAATGAACACTATATACGGATCTCGACCGTTCTGTCGTTCCACGGCATGACATTGAAATTATGGATGGGACATGAAGAGGCTGCCCTACCAAACAATCTTTATTAGTCTCAGTGCTTAGAAACAGAAAAAATGCCAGGCCTGCGCGGAAAGCGCAGCACAGTCACAGCGAAAGCTGGAAGAGCGGCATTTCTAGAGCCCGTTGTAAACTCTCTTGGGGCTACTAATACAAGTACACTAGCGAGGTACCCACTACGCCATAAATCACAATATTTGTGAAATTGGAAAGCACCTACAACGCCATTATTCGTCATTGTGCGCAGAAGCGAGGTTCCAGCTACACATATGTAAGGCATTATGTGCACTTTGTTTACGTGACACTGATGACGATGAAGAATTGTGGCTCAGCCCTTTGTAATGGGTTGGAAGCTTTAAACGGCTCACCAGTTACGTAATTCGCATTGTGTGACGCCCGGTCGCTATTTAACTCTCCCACCATGCAATATAACATACATTGACGTGAGAAAGAGAGACAGAGAGAGGGGGGAAGAACTTTATTGAGACCCTGAGGAAATGGATGATGGGCTCATGGGCTTCCTTGGCAACCAATGCAAATGTACTTGCGAGGAACCCACTACACTATAAATCATAATTTCTGTGAAGTAGGGAAGCAGCCACTATGCCAATTTTCGTCATTCAACGGAGAGCCGTGGTACCCGCTAAAAACATGTAAGGCATTATGCGCACTTTGTTGGTGTTGCGCCTGATGACGATGAAGAATTATTGCAGAGCCCCTTGTAGTGGGTTGGAAGCATCCAACAGGCAACTCGTTGCGCAATTCGCATTGTGTGGCGCCTGGTTACAGAACTCGCATTGTGTGGTGCGTGGTTGTTATTTCACTCTTCTACCACACTAAATTACATATGTTAATGTGGTTCCTTCTGGACATGAAGCCTGTATAGCGTCCTTTTGCAAGGCACTTCGAAGCACCGGCATGGCTCTGAGGTACAATACTAGGCTCCCACGCAGAGGGCCCAGGTTCGAACCCCGTTCCATCCTGGAATTTTTTTCTTATTTCGATTTTTTTCTTATTTCGAGCGATAGTGGTTACGGACACCGGCGGCGGCGGCGGACAACTACGCCACCAAAAACGGCCGTTGAAATGATCTCATAACAACTTTCGCTGTAAAAGTGGTTTGGCGTAGCAAATTTAGGAAAAAGTTACCTTGCCCACCTACATGAATACGTTACCTTCAGTACCTAACTGCGACACCTAAAGACAAGATCATTTTTTACAGCGAAAGCTGTTATGAGATCATTTCGCCGGCCGTTTTTGGCGCCGTAGTTGTCCGCCGCCGCCGCCGGTGTGCGTAACCAGTATCGCTCGAAATAAGAAAAAAAAAACGAAATAAGAAAAAAATTCCAGGATGAAACGAGGTTCGAACCTGGGTCCTCTGCGTGGGAGCCCAGTATTCAACCGCTGAGCCATGCCGGTGCTTGAAACTGCTCTGCAAAAAGGTCCTATACAGGCTTCATGTCGGGAAGGAACCACATTAGCATATGCAATATAGCGTGGTAGAAGAGTAAAATAAGCACCAAGTGTCGCACAACGCGAATTCTGTAACCAGGCGTCACACAATGCGAATTGCGCAACGAATAGGTTGTTGAATGCTTCCAACCCATTACAAAGGACTCTGCCATAATTCTTCATCGTCATCAGGCACAGCATCAACAAAGTGCGCATAATGCCTTACATGGGTTTAGCAGGTACCAACGCTCTCCGTATAATGACGAAAAATGGCACAGTGCCTGCTGCCCTAGTTCTCAAAAATTACAATGATTTATAGCGTAGTGGGTTCCTCGCAAGTGCACTTGTATTGGCTGCCAAGGAAGCCCATAAGCGCATGATCCACTTCCTCGGGGTCTCAGTAAAATTACAATGATTTATAGCGTAGTGGGTTCCTCGCAAGTGCACTTGTATTGGTTGTCAAGGAAGCCCATAAGCGCATGATCCATTTCCTCGGGGTCTCAGTAAAGTTCTTCGCCCCCCCCCCCCCCCCCCGTCTCTCTGCCACGTCAACGTATGTTATACAGCATGACGGGAGAGGGAAATAGCGACCGGGCATCACCTAATGCAAATTACATAACTGGTGAGCCGTTTAAAGATTCCTACCCATTACAAAGGTCTGAGCCATAATTCTTCATCGTCATCAGTCGTCGCGTCAACAAAGTGCACATAATGCCTTACAGACGTGTAGCTGGTGCCTCGCTTCTCCCCAGAATGACGAATAATGGCTTAGTAGGTGCTTCCCAACTTCACAAAAATTGTGATTTATGACGTTGTGGGTACCTTTCTAGTGTACTTGTATTGTAGCCCCAAGAGAGCTTAACGGGCTCTAGAAACGCCGCTCTTCCAGCTTTCGCTGTGACTGTGCTGCGGTTTCAGCGCAGGCCTGGCGTTTTTTTTTTTTGCATTTTCGTCCCACATGTCAATTAGTAAGGAGCACATTAAAACGACCAGATATGCTCCTAGGTTATCATTTTGATTCATACAGAATAGGCACGAACATATTCAGCAATACCTTTCAGATGCCCATTTATTTGCTAAAGTGTCCTTGAAAGTAAGCAGCATTCTTACTCGTGCACTCATAAACCTATACGGGCATAAGCGTGCGCAGGGATCTCTATTTAGGAGGTGGGGGCGAGGGAGTCAAAGCTTCACCGCAGCACCCCTTCGCCCTCTCCCCCCTCGTACGTCGAGTCCGAAAGAAAAAGAGCTCTGCAGTGGACGCAAAAATGCAAATGAAGCGATGATGTGTTTCTCACAAAGACATGCAATTGGTCTCCGGATATAAAAGTGTCAAGTAAACAGATCTTTGAATGCAGCATCAGGCGCCCTTGGTCGCCATTATCGTAAAATAAACGAACAAACATGCGTAGCCATAACCCTGCGCATTAAAAAAATGATGTGAAAGACCCGACTTACAGTAAAGACATGAAGCAGGATTGGCGCCCCCTTTAGATCATTAAGGGGGGAGGACGCGCCCCTCCCCCCCCCTCCCTTGCGCACGCCTATAGATACGGGGGCACATCCCTGAGGCCAGGTTCACAATGATAGTGGTTCTTATGTGTACCGGGTTATTGGCTGGCCAGATTGGCTATAATTATATGCCTCGTATCAGGAACGGTCGGAATTGACAAGTACTGCAGATTGGGCGCGTTGGTGCGCTACATGGAGGAAGGAATACTAAGGAGAGGCCCTGACGTCACATTCGTGAAGCCTCCACATCGCAAACACCCGCATCGCCTCCTAGCGAAGGAGCAGCGAAAACATTTTGCGATTTCCGTCGCGACGTTTGCAAGCGCATGCGCGCATCGCGAAACTTTGCAGCCTTCTTTTGTTTGTTTTTCGCCCTGCAAGCGGCGTAGTCGATTCACGCGTGCTGCTCCTACTGTGTGTTCGTAAGGAAAGCTACGCAATGCCCAGCTGTTGCGTATACCCTGTGCAAATCGCGTGCACAGCGGACAGTACCGAGTGTCACTTTCACTACGGCATGGTATTTGCATGCGGAGCTCTCAGATGTGCGCTCTGTTGCTCCTTACTCGTTGTGTCAACTCGGAACACACGTGAAATTTTTGTTTTTGGCGTCTGACGCGCCGTACATACCATGCGCTGAAGGCATCGTACGTTTTAGAGGCTGTGTCGTTCAAACGAAAGGACAATAAACTTTTGTTGTCGTTATCGGACTACGTGATGTATGTATTGTGCGGTGTGCGCTCGCTGCGCGCTTGTGCTGTGTGCGCACTGGAATTACAAACTTTATGTGCACGATCGTGTATACAATTCAGCGGTGTCCTCTTTTCGACGTGAAGTTACGTCAACTATAGGTTGGCGTTGCGCCGAATAGCTACTGTGCTCACTCCATATACACGAGCAAAGAACCGCTAATCGGGCTACAAGAAAGGGAAAAAAAGGCCTAACGCCCAGCAGAACGCATAAGTCACTGCTAGGTGAATTCGAATACGATGAGGCAGGGGCTGAATGTTTTTGATTACGACACGTACCGGTACTTTCTGTACTGTTGCACAAAAACGCTCCACGAAGAACTTCAGCACGCAGCGCTCGGGCCTGCCACGCACGAACAGCCTGGTAAACGTCTGCTTGCAACATTTTACTGCGTGAGAACCGCACAATGCGTGCTAAGTTTACGCCGGGACTACAAATTCGAGCAGAAGCGAACCACCGCGGAGAGCACGCCGCGGGGCGTCTGCTGTTTTGTTTGCCCCATATTGGTTTGTTTGCCCCATAAATCTGACGTCACTTCCGCCACACTTTTCGCAATGCATTGGGATACGATAGGGCCTCTCCTTAGTTTTTCCTTCCTCCATGGGTGCGCTATAATGTCGTCTGTTATTTCCTTCCTTGCTATTTTCTCTTTCCTTCACGCTCAAATTGAGCTGCGCTACAGCAAAACGACGGTCGGAATCTTCTCCCACGAAGAATTCGATAGCTTAAGAGCTCCTTGAGGAAGCGGACAGGAGGTTGATAATCAGTACAGTACTGGTAGAGCTAACACCCTTGACGGGAAACGTGTGACGCGATTCCTCGTCTTTGTGTTGCCTTTTTTTTTGGGTGGCCCTGCGCAGGCACTGTTCGTCCCGTGCGTGACGTCATAGGCCGCGTGGTGTTCTCCGTGTGGTGGCTGTCGGTTCTGGTGCTGATGAACTCGTTTCAAGGAACGATGAAGGCCAGCATGAGCGTCAAGACACCGACGGAACGCCTGGAGACCTTTCACGACGTCGCCGTGAGGCCGCACCTCAAACCGATCATCGTACGAGGAACGACGTTCGAGCACCAGTTCAAGGTGAAGAGAAATACATCTACACAGCCTGGTCAAGAGCACGACCACCCGTTAAATATGTTCGCTCTGTAATTAAACACGATGGAGCATACACAACACAGGAAAGTAAAGAGCAAAAATTGAGGTCACCATAATATGCTTGTGCGATGGCAGTAACATCCACATTGCTTAGCAACAAACACAGTGGGATCTACTGACGAAGCTAGAAGAGGTTAGCGGTCTCGAGATGTTTATGACTTTATTGTACGATAAACACAAGAACAACGTCCTGAAAAGGCTCGTTGATGTACGCGGAATACCGCTTATGAAAAAGAAAAAGAAAAGCCTCGCGGGAAGAAGCTATTGTGAAATGTCTCCCAAGCAGTTGTCAGACTCAAGTAACGAAGTACACTTTGCGTATTAGTTCAACTCACTTTGTAACATTTCTGTGTGCAGTCACTTAGCGTCACTTTGACAGTCATTGCATTTCGAAAGTAAGTGAGGGTGTTCGAAAAGTGAAAAGTTCGAATTAAATTTAACAACAATATTCGAGAGAAACAACAGTTGAATATCGTACACTTTCAATTTTTGTGCACAGTCACACATAAATGTTCCATGGAGTCCGCTTAGCAAGAAAATGCTTGTTTACATTATTTTATGCTTATATATAATGCTATTAACATTGTGTCAGGTGAATTGAAAAGCTTGTAAACAAGGAACGAATGAAATTTCCTTTCTTTCAAAACGAAACAGCACGTCACTAGAGTACAGTGCTCCTTGAAGGAGCTAAGTGCAAAGCTGAAGCACCGTAGACTGTTTTCGAATAATCCTAGCATAGTCAGAGTCAAACAATGATTTTTTTTTTCGTAAACTGAGATAAGAGATTCGCAGGCGGCCTAAGGCGACGCATACTTTTAAAGACCGAAAGCTTTTGTACAGAGGTTATCACCGTGAACTCAAAAAAATTTTGCATGGAATACAGCCTCAGTTCTCTTTGTAGTGAGAGGAACCAAAGGAGGCTGGACTTACATAAGCCTTTCTCTCTGAAGTCTACGACTACTACTGCTGTGCGTTATAGTGATGGAACGCAACACATATGTGGCACGTCCGAATAGTGCATTCTGTAATATAACACGAATAGAACACGAATGCGATAATTCGCATGCACAATTTCTCGTATCAGCATAACCCCGATAATAAATGAAACAGCACTCATAGAATCAGAACTTGCTCCCGTCTTATCTCCTTTGTTGAATAAAGTGGGTTCTGTTGCGGCCCTAGACAGAACGTTCCAAGAATAAGAAAGTATGCTGCGTTTCGTGTAACCACGTAGTTACAACTTTTTAACCACTTGTAGTTTAGGAGATGGTGGCACCTGTATTCGGCGCCATCTATTCTTTGTAACATAACACGGAAAACAATGTAGGCCCCAGACGTGAACAAAACGCATAACATAAAACCAACTGGAGTGAGTAAATCAGCCAAGCACCGGTTATTAATTCAATAACATAAAAAAAAACGCTAGAGAAACATGAATGCTAATCACACGGACACGGAATACGTGCACAGGAAGGCACGAGAAGCTAGGAACGTAACGGAAAAAGGTTAGGTGAAAACGAAAACACCCAGTTCACTTACTCTGTACGTCGAATTCAGTTTTCGATACTTTTTCGAGAATACCGGTTGCTTCCAGGAATCTCTTGTGCTCTACTAATGCCCACTTTTGCAAGACATGTGTCCGCCATGAACCTAGGATTGATTACTGCATCTGATTATTAGAGGGTCATTCCACACTAAACGTCCCAGCCATTTCGGCGACAGTCTCAATTGTATTTAAAAAATCTTGACATTGTATTGCATTGAAAGCAGTAAATGACAAATATTTCGGAGATGAAAAAAATTTTGGACGCGTGGGAGCGTTCCGAATTTCTCAGAATGCCGTCCGAGTGTTCCTTGTCAGAAAATGTATTCTGAGATTATCGTTTCTCGTTTCAGTACCGGTATTGGACAACACTAAGACGACATTCTGCGAAATTCGGATGGCTTCCACGTGGCCAAATAATTTTCACTCCGAAATATTATAGCAACTCACCGTTTTCAATGCAATTAATCAACTCGATTTTTTTTCGAATGTTTTTGAGATGACCGCTGAATGGCTGGCACGTTTGGTGTGAAATGACCCTATGCAGCAACTTGATTTGTGCATACAATACGGGTCCTCGTGCAGGTCTCTCCAGAACCGGATCTGCAGAAGATTCTGGCGACGGCACGCCGTTGGGGATCGATCCTTCCTGCATCGGTGGTCTTCACGCGTGCCACATTCGACGAGATGGTCGCTCAGCGGGCTGTCATCTTTCTGGAGGACAACGCGATGCACAGCCTCGTCGCGGCCCTGTATCCTCAGAAGCCGGGACTCGGCATCATCTATCCAGCCGTGCAGCACACCATATCGGCCCAGTTCTCCATGTTCATGCGAAACACTCTGGACCCGAAAATTATGAAACTTCTGCACACCAGGTAAGAACGGCTCGTGCGCAAGAACATTGGTACGTATATGGCTGGCATCATTCATTCATTCATTCATTCATTCATTCATTCATTCATTCCAGGGGCGTAGCCAGAAATTTTTTTCGGGGAGGGGGGTTCAACCATACTTAATGTATGTACGTGCGTGCGTTTGTATGTGTGCGTGTATATATACGCAAGCAAAACTGAAAAATTTCGGGGGGGGGGGATTGAACCCCCCCCTTGGCTACGCCCCTGAATTTCATTCATTCATTCATCAAGAATATAGTTTATTTCGTTCTCCTATACAATGTAGTTTCCAGCTATAATACCGGATACCTTGCTTAGCCGCCATCCTATACCTTAGCAGTTAATGTGTGGCTCCGCTAAGCTGCAGGGCGCAGGTTCGATTCCCGGCTCCGGTGGCTGCATTTTGACGGGGCGAAAAGTAAGAGTGCCCAAATGGTCCAAGTTTATCTGGAGTCACCCAGTATTGCGTGGCTCATTATCATATCGTGGTTTTGACACGGGAAAACCCCGAAGTTGATGAAGTTCTCTCACTTGGGCAGTTATAAAGGGGGATTCTTTTAGAACTGACTTATTTCATGGGGCTGTAGTTTTGTTACAAAGTACCCGATCTTAATGCGCTTTGCGGCAAAAGAGGAAGAACGAAAATATAATGAACACTCCGTTTTTTTATGTGCAAGGCAAAAAAAAAAATCAGAATAAATAAGTAATAACGAAAACCGCGAAATGCTATACAATTTAGTCTGGTGCAGCGTTGGCGTCAGCGAACGCCGGTAGAAGTTAGCGACGCCAGGTCCATCACGTTACGTTGACGCGGAAACCGAGCGCTCCACATACTCCGACGCACGCGCCACGCCGCGTTGCCTTGACGCAAGCGCATTTGCGCGCGCCCGGCGTGCGTATCGTATCGAATTTCGCGGTTTTCGTTATTTCTTATTTATTTTTCTTTTCCAGCACTGCACGACAAAAAACGGGACGGGCCATTCAATTTCCATCCTTCTTGAATCTGTTGCCGCAAACCGCATTAAAATAGGATAATTTGTAACAAAAATGCAGCCCAATGAAATAGCTCAGTTCTGAATGAATCACCCTGTAGAAAAGGACGCGAGAAAACAGAAAATAGACGTTATCAAGAAAACAACGTCCCATAAATCTACTTGACATTGCGTAAAATGCGACAGCGATTGTTTCTCAAGCAACCTGGACGTATTCCGTTCTCGCAGATGCCGTTGGATGCACGAGTCCGGACTAACGGAGCGGAAGCGGCTGCAGTTACTGCCGCGCTCCTGGTACCTGACGCGGCCTTCTTCGTCTCAAGTCCACTCCCTATCGACGGAAGATACGGCGGCCCTGTTCTACATGGTGTTGCTGGGACTAAGCGTGGCGATGGCTGCACTCGCAGGCGAATTGATCCTTCACCGCTTGATGGGAACGCAAGGACCGATTCGTGGAATACGGACTAGGCGGCTCGTCAAGAAGCGACCTCGTCTGCGTTTAAATAGGCCGAAGGGGAGCGTCGTGCCCATGTACTGAGGTCAATACAGCTCTCTAGAACGCCGGAACGGCACACTGCGGGACGTTCCAGCACGCTACGGCACTGTGTATACCGATAACAAGTAGTTTGAGATAAATCACGCTTAAGAATTCATCCTAAGCGGCCATGCATGCTAGGACTTGGGCTCTTTCAAACCAGGTGTAATCGGCAAACGTAGTCAGTGTAGTCCGGAGCGTGCCGTTCCAGTGTTCTAGGCAAGTGTGTTGACCTCTGTACTGCGCTCATATTATGACAGCACTCCCTGTGTTCGCCTAAAAAGTCTCTCACGTGCTAGTTTTAACTATACTGGAATGTAATTCGAGTGGTGTGTCAAATACGTAAGCAGACTCGAGAGTCTGGGCTTAAACTAGCAAGCTGATTCGTTAATTTGATGTTAGCGCACATAGTGTTATTGAGTAGTGCAATATTACGGCTCGTTTGGTTTGACACTAAATAAAAAGAAAACGTACGCACATGGTACTTTTGCCCTGCCTCTCTCTTCTCACAGTGTGCATAAAAGTGTGAGACGCCCTCGCTTTGCCGGCCATGCTTGAACAACATTTTCTCGCATGTACCTAATCAGTATAACCCCGTGCAACATGAGTAAACAAATAAATAACCTCATAAAATCGCATTTGCAATACTTCACTTAGGTGTTTTGCATTAAAAAGAACGACCTACACCGAAAACCTTGCCGTTCAAGCGAAACCGGTGAGTGATTAAGACTTGTCAACGAGTCCGCGCAACAGTAACGAAGATGTTGGTGCTCGATAGCTGACCCGAAGGTTGCGGGATCGAATCCCAGCTGTGGCGGCCGCATTTCGATGGAGACGAAATGCGAAAGGCCCGTGTACTTAAATTTAGGAGCACGTTAAAGAACACCGCATGGTCAAAATTTCCGGAGCCCTCCAGTACGGCGTCCCTCATAAGGATATCGTGGTTTTTGGACATAAAACCCGACTAATTATAGTAACGAATATGTTAATGTCGCTGTCTTCTAAATGAGTGCACGGCCATGTTGTGCTGGTACTCCGTAGCAGATATAAGCAGCGTGAAACGAGATAGTGGCCATCTATTGTGCAGATTCCGCGACCCTTCCATGAGTCACATTCAAAAGAGGACAGTTCAAAGCTCGGAAGGGAAAAAGTTTAGTTGTCGGTCATTCTCGGTTGAAAGACACATTGCATCTCTTGGAGAGGTCAATTGAATCCATATAACGTAGTGGTCTGCAGGCTTCGAAGCCTCAAGTGCGAAAAAAAGGCTTCACAAGTGACACTGTCATACGCACATTCAGGTACGATTAACATACTTTTGTTGCTGTAGAAATGTCACGACGTAATTGACGTTATCAGCGGAAGAACGCCAACGTCGGAAGCTGATTCTTTCTTCAGGGTAAATTTTTGTGGTTTTCAAGGTACTAACGCATACATACTAGCAACGTTGCATGACGTTACTGGCGCAACTGGCAAATGAAATTTAGCCAGCACGATGTGAGGTCTTGGTCCAGTAGAATTTACTAAGCGTCTTCAATGCCATTGCTCAGAAATTGTGCCGTCGCCCCAAGACTGGCTGAAGAGATCCAGAGATCACTGTGGTTTCATATTCATGTGACTTAAGGCGACGTACGTTATCGCACCGGGGCCTGGTGATGGTGCGCGCCTGCATGCTGTCAGAACGGTTCGCAGTGTTTCTATAGAGAACTGTACGTCCACACTCTTGACTAGTGTGACAGGAACGATTATTCCCGGAAGGTCAGTAAGAATACGGTGCCAGTAACCTCGCCAGCGAGAGTTACACAAAGATCTCCAGACACGACAAGGCCTTGACGGATCTGATGTACATACATTTAGCGTCGGGGAGGGGCGACAGAATTCTCAGCACAAGGGATGAAGGCCTGCTAGTGTTTAGCGAATAGTGGATTGCGTAGAGCAGGCAGTTATACTTCTCAGAAGCACCGCGGATAGGGCTCAAAAAAGTGTCTCGCATTCTTCTGACATTTCTGCGCGGTAGTGGACTTGGCGAATCGTGGTGCCACACATGGCGTGGAAAGAGACGCTTAGGCATGCTATCTGCTGGCCAGGCCTACAAGGTTAATCCTGGCTGCTATTACGCCCACTACAGCCACCACCGCTTCGGCGAATGGTCAGATGCATATATAATTCAAAGTTAATCTCCGCGCTTATCATAGATGCTCTAAAGGAACGCGCAAAAGCTTGTGTGCAAGCAGAACAATTTTTAAATGATAGCGATGTATCTACATCACCGAACCTCTCCGGCACGGAAATTCGATATCATTGAAAATTAACTTGTTGGAGGTCTCGGGGTGGCAAAGGCGTAGTTTTCTGATTTGCCCCTGCGGGGTGGGAGAGGAGGGGAGTAGTCGAACGGCTACCCATGCATTCAGGGAGGCACAGAAAACATATCCGTCACGGTTGCGGTCAAAATGTAGAAGTCCACAGTTCATTCCACCAGTGTATACTACATGTCTACAACAATATGCAGCTGATACGTAGCCACCTGGCCTATGACTGGGCTGGTAAAGCTTGCGGCCTCAGTAAGAGTGGGAGAGGGATAGGGGAACAGTACCGTAAGCGAGGAAGTGAACAATGGGCCTGCGGTAAAGTATAACACACCCGGCGCTGTGTTCGTTGCGCCTGTCCTTTCAAGTTTGCCCTCTGCGTAGCGAGTTTTTGCAAATCTATTTGCTTATTTTTACATCCCTTCACTTGTACATGGGGTAAGGAGCCGCGAGTGATGAAATTGATCTCATACGTGCGCGCTATTCTTCGGGGACCAATACACCATAAAGCGGTATGTAATGTCGCCTTCAACCAAGTTGTGTCATTTCATGAGCGAAAGAATTCTTATCGCATGTCTGGGACCTCCATTCATTTTTCAAGCGTGTTTTCAAGCCGTATTAGCACGGATGTCGAGCAAAATACTCTATCGATAAGAACCTCTGTTCCTGTGTCGATACATGCTTAGAAATAAACTGTCGGTGTCGCATCGCGTCTCTGCGTTCACTCATAACAGAGTATTAGCGGTGGTATCGACCGTAAAAGCAAGCGAACTTGTGATCATTTTCGCACACGCTGTTCTTAGTTCCTCTATATAGCCATATCATTTTTGCGAAAGAAGAGCTTGGCTGATTGTCAAGAAATAGAGAGAAATGGGTCCACGGTCCTCCTATCTAGGTTGGATATGCGTGAATGCGTCCAGATGTACCAACATCGGACCGTGACGACGACTGCTTCGGAGGACTTCATTATCCAGTAAGGAGATAAGTCTAGAGTTGAAGAAGCGTGGTATACCTTGAAGGTAATCTGACACACTGGCGTGCCTTCTTTTCTTGTGTATTCTTGTATTTAGTGGGCGATTACTAGCAACGTATGCTGGCCACGTACCTACTGAGTCCACATGAAACGTTCGTTCGCGAACATTAACGATGGCAGCGATACCGACTCTAAGCAGCCTAGAAACTGCCGCTAAACTTTCCGTTCAACCGAAGCGATACTTCATTTTTAAGGCATGACTGCTGCCCCTCACTTTCACTCTTGATAAGACTGCGGTAGTACAAATAAATAACCGTTATATGTAAACCAAACTGCGCGACATAAAACACATTCATGTGTGGCACACAATTGTGTGTATTGGAGTCGTACGCTATGCATGCGTATGAAAATTTCAGTCGCACAATCGTCGAATGCACCTACAGTCTAACGGGTGATGAAGAAAACTTAATGAAACCGCAGATGTAATCGAGGATAGTTCTAGCTTCGTTAGCGATTTTCGCAATGCGATCGCACCAATATGAGAGATTGGGAGTCACGATAAAGCCTACCAATAATTTATGAAATGACCCTACGGAACATGTTTCTTGATGAAAGTGAAATTGAGTCATTGAGGCTGTTGGGCTTATCACATGCATGTACGGTAAGCCGTTTTTGCTACCGAAGCCCATGTGTTAGACGGCAGGGGAAGGCCCATTCACCCGTAAAGAAGTCTTTAAAAGAATATCACGACTAACGCTGCCTACACACACGATATATTTTTCAAGTGGCTCCGAGACAGACAAGCTGCGAGTGTCAACGCTCGTGCCCGATGAACACATTAATGTCAGGAGTCATGCGGAGCTAATTTGTGCCACCACATTTGGATTTGCGCAGAATATTCCCACGACAGTGTTCTTAAATCCAGTGGCGATATGAAGCGAGAAAACAAGCGGGCTGGTTGGTTGACACTACTCTTGAAAGCTCTTTGAAACGCCGCGAGTCGTCTTGTTGCACTTCTAGAAGTTCTGAAGATGAAAACCCTAGCAAATCTACTACGATCTAATCCTTAAGCTCACAAAGCTGTTGTGACGTACAGTAGTTAAATTGACTTGCTTCGTCGTGGAATGACTTGCAGCTCAAAGCAGTGAGAAAACGGACAGTAAGAGAAAAAAGCACAAGCGCTTCATTCGTGTGCATTCGAACGGGACCATGATGAACGCACACTTATGAAAAATTAGGAAAACGCGCGTATAAGTCGGAAGAACAAAGACTGAGCCAAAGTTGCACTTCATCCAAAAATTTCCGAAAATTCCTCAAAGGGTCGTAGAGTCTCTCCATTTTTTTTATTAAATGTAATTAAGAACAAGTTGGTACACATGTGTGGCACCGGCTACTCACTCATCTTCTCTTGCACGATAGTTGTCGTCGTAAACTAGTGGACAGTCACAGAGCTACAAATAGGCACATGGATGAACACTCACGCATTTATACCTATTTCTTCAATGCAAACACGTCCACTCAACACAAGATATCACAAAAGACAAATATTCACACAAACTAAATTTTCACACGTAACATAAATGCTCGCCAACATGTTCTCACAGCAGATCATTAGACACTTGCAAGTTGTCTCTTAAGCGCTGCATTCTAACTGTAACAGTCATGTTTTCATAAAGAAATGTTGCACAGGCGCAAAAATACAAGAAACATGCAGCCAAGAATGCCGGTTGATAATAAAGATGCGAGCAATATTTTGTCTGATTTAGTATCTATGTGATATTTCTGATTCCTCTAAAAATCCCACTAATGCGCGCCCAGCAATGTTTTAAATATAATCTCCTTCCCTGAAGTTCTCTTATATTTGATTCAAGTCCAAGTCTAGTGAAACTTCCAAGGACAGTCGACCAATCGCACATTCTTGCCTTTACACCGTGTGTAGAAAATGTCCTTTACGGTTTTCTGTTGTAAATTAATTTCTAAACATGTTCCAGTACTCGGATGTATTAGGCGCTGCCTGGCTTCTCACGTGCGCGTTGGTTCATTGGCATAAGTATATACGAATCCCATTCATGGCGGCCGCTGGTGGACTTTATTGTTTCTTCGTCTAAAGCAGTGGTGAAGCTAGAGACATCGAGGTGGCTTGACGATTACAATAAACAAGTCGTGGACGGTAACACTCATTATCGGCGTAACGCAATAGACGGACGCTTGGACATACAGCAAATAGTTAGTCCACAGCGCTTCATTGCAGTCGAAATATCAAACTATTTAGTCATTTTCACAATAAATAAGCAATCAGAAAGGAAGGAGGATATGCGCGGAATTTAGCTAATAAAGGCTTCATGCAGAGCTAATAAAGGTTAAACACAGAGCTGGTGGTCTCTCGATCAAAAGCGATTAGCAGCATGTATACAGTGTAAAAAGCACCAGGCCTGCGCGGAATACGCAGCATATAGCCACAGCGAAAGCCTCATAGTAGAGGCCTTTCCAGAGTCCGTAGTAAATTCTGTTAGGGCGATTATTGCAAGTACGCATGCAAGGTACCCACTGCTCTATAAATCATCGTAACTTTCATGAAGTAAGGAAGCGCGTACTATGCCAGAATGTTCATCATTCTGTGGAGAAGAGATGTACCCACTACGCATCTGTAATGCATTGTGTGCTCTTTGTTGATGCTGTGGCTGATGACGATAAAGAATTATGGCTCAGCCCCTTGCAATCGGTGGGAAAATTTAATTAGAGGCTGGGTCCGAGCTAATTGGTATAGTGACATACTGAAACCGGTAAGCGCACCAAGACAGAGACAACGAAAACGACACACAAAGCGCTTGTGTCATCTTCGCTCTGTGCGTCGTTTTCGTTGCCCCTGTTTTGGTCGCTCACCGGTTTCGGAAGGTTTAAACCCCCGATTCGTCATGCACTTCGCATTGCGTGACGCCTGGTTGTTATTTCACTCTTCACCACGCTATATGACATCTCTTAACGCGATTCCTTGCCCGAAATGACGCCTGTGAAGGGCCTTTTTACGAAGATGTGTCAATCACCGGCTTGGCTTTGTGGTAGGATACTCGACTGCCACGCAGGGGTCCTGGATATTTCCTTGATCCTGGATATTTTTTTCGCACTGCGCGCGAAAGCGGTTACGGACACCGGTGGCGGCCACCAACTAGTCCGCCAAAACCGGCTGTTGTTGTGATCTCGTAACAGCTTTCTCTGTAAAAAAAAACAGTGAATACTGGACTCAAATACCGTTTGATTCTACTACCACACACAATCTAAACCCCCGATTCGTCACATGGTTTTGCACATGGTTTTGCACAAAGACGTACTTCACGCGAGGCTGTTGCTCTGGGAACACGTCCATGTATGTGCACATGTGCGAACTTTTACTGAATATACGGTTTTGTTTTTCACGGCCAATAACAGCGGCACACTCAAAATGACTGCAATGGAAAGCGTGTAACACAGCACAGGCGCCGTTTTCATTTTTACTGGACACGTCATTAGATAAGGCAAGCTTCGACCAGTCCACTTACTCGCATCATCGAATCTCACAAAAATAACATAATTTTTACAATGGCAGTAACGCGCACTGCATAATGATCTTACAGCTATCGCGAAGATATGGCTGAATGATTCTAAGACGGCGTCGCTTGCAAACATTGATACCGACCTTTCAAGAGAAAAATGAAATATTTATAAAAATCCGGAGAGGGAGAAGGCGTGAGTACAGCATGACCTTGACGTAAGCCGAAGGCAACGTTCAGGATATGTAGTCTACAGCCTGCAAGAAATTCACCTTATAAGGAAAGCGTATCGCTAAGCGAGCGCGTCTTCTGTTCAACCAGGCGGAGAACATTGAACATTCAAAGGTGGGTTCAAAGTATTGTACCGTGAAAGTTAGCACGCGTTTTCTCACTCGAAGCTAAGCTGATAAGCTAGACAAACTATTCGTGGCCGCGTTTATTGCTTCTCCAGTGTTTTTTGTCTTGTGCTGGCTTACCGTTGGTGATAACGCCGAGAAAAAGGGGTTGGAAGGACTCAGCCGCCCGAGACGCTCTGTACTCATCAACCGAACTTGTTTTTTTTTGTCTTATTGTGTATTCGTTCCTTCTTTTCGCTACACAATATATTGAAGCCTTTCGCTATCGTCTAAGTAAATACAGACGGCTACTTTGGGATCGACCATGCATGATTTTACTGTGTAGCCAACAAAATTAACCGGCTTTACGCCTTGTCTAGCACACTCACGCCGACAAAGAAAATGCAAAGTTTTTCTATTCATTATAGAAGCGTGAGCATTTCATACTTCTCATTATTAACGCGACTGCTTTAAAGAGCACACTTCGCCGAAATTCTGGTGTCGGCGGCGTTGTCCGCAAGCCAAAAATCCGGATGGATGCAACGAATAAGAATTACGTTTTCGAGCCCGAATCAAACCCAGGCCAACCGCGTGGCAGTCAGATGGGGTACCACAGAGCCACGCCAGTGTTTGAGTATGCTTCGGGCACGGTGGCTTCGGTATAAAAACCACATATAGGCGTTCTCAGTGGCGTAGCCAGAGTTTCTTTCTTTTTTTTGCTTTATGCTTTATGTACGTTCGTGCGTGTGTGTGTTTGTACGTGTGCGTGTATGTATACGCATACAAAATTGAAAATTTTCGGTGGAGAAGGCATGTACCCCCTCCCCCCCCCCCGCCCAGCCTCCCCTGGCTACACCAATGGGCGTTATGTTGTGTCACGAGTCTCGTTGACAGATGTATTGCGTGGCAGGAGCGCAGAATCGCACGATGTGAATTGCGCAACGACTGGGGGGGGGGGGTGGGTTCTAAAGGCTCACCCATGGCAAAGCGCTCAGCCGTAACTAAGCATCACCATCAGCTACGTGATCAACGAAGTCTGCAGCTGCGTAGGTGGGCGCAATTTGCTACTTTGTAAAATGATGAATTATGGCGTAGTGGGGGCTTCCGAAAAGTACTCGCAGTAGGCACCCTATAAGGCGCCCTATAATTTACGACCGCCAATCTCCCGTGCAAGCTCGTTCCTTTCCTCAGGGTGTGGTTGAGGTTAAAAGCGAGAAGCGAGAATGAGAAGGTGGTGCGAACGGGCCCGATTAAACTATCGCGTTGCATTCATAAATGCGAAGCACTCTTAAATGCGAAGCCAAAGCGTCCTTCAAGCTCTTTCTTTTGCATTTTGGGTTCTTTCTTTTCAGATGCACGAGCTTGAAAACGTCACTCTGCGGTTCGTAGGTCTTTCGGTAAGTATTTATCCGTTGTCCAACGGCAGGCAATAGCCCGTTGTCATGGCAGCAGAAGTGAACGTATACATCTGTGAAGCACGAGTGCTAGTTTCACCCGCAAAAATAACACGTGACCACGTGTTTCACGGGCGTCTTATTTCTCAATATTAGAAAAAAATATTGCTCAGACAACCTTATGCGCGACCGATGCTCATGGTGGAAATGCAAACAAGAAAAAAATACGACCACCGTTTCGATGAGTCCAGCTTGCCTCTGTATGTACGCGTGCTATGTTTGCTTTGATGTGTTCGTTTTATTACGAGAAACATACACGAGAACTCGAACCAAATTCGCGACATCGACGCTGTCGTGTTATTTTCGTACTAACGGCGCGCGCGTGGAGCTTCCAAAGGCTTCCAGAGGCATGTTTTGCTATCGCCAAATAAAAATAAAAATAACAAAAATAAAGAAAAAGGAATGAAACTCACGAAATAAGTTTGTGTGATACTTATTAAAAATCAAAACTTATAAAGTTGGGGCATTATTTCCTTTTTGCGGTCGTCTATCTTGAAATCTCGAGTAAAGTACTCAGGCAAGCAGAAAAATAGGAAACAATAAAGAAAACCTGTCAACACGCAATACACAAACACATGCAAACCATAAACACGAAAAAAGTGCCACTGTATAGACACTGATGCTAACAGAATGGTTCTAGTGATTGCATATGGGAGTTACTGCGGGTGGTATATTGTAAAGCGTCGTTGCTTGTTTATGTCATCTTATGAGCTTTAAAAATCATCATAGAAGAAAAAGAAACAAGCTAATTGAGCAGTAATTATAGAAAACATCGATCCCACCTCCAGAGGTTCTGACCTCATATGGACGAGTAATTTTTTCTTCTCTCAAACGAAAGATGTAATTGACCTCGCCATTCAGGAGACTCTGATTACATGCGCTCATGTTCCGTAATATACTCACCCAAGAAGGTAGCCTGCCATGTCTGTGGTAAGTGAGTCGCCAGCGATGTTGCAGACACGCTAATACACGCAAATGATCGACAGTGCTCTCATGCTTGCTGCCAGTCAATTTTATAGCGGTAAAGGCAACTTCAAAAATTTTTGTCCTGTGTTCACATATAATTGTGCACAGGGGTGAAGTGCGAAACCAGTGCTTAAAGTATTCTTTGTTAAAGCTCAAGTTCGAGCATTGCGCGGTGGAAAAAAAGGAGGGGGGGGGGGACCCACATGCGCTACTTGTATGTTTCTATGGGTCTGATAGATGGAATGGTATATGTGTTTGTGTGTTTGCATCTATGCTGCATGGGGTGCTGTACTCCTCCTGAAATGTAGGTGAAAGAGGCTGGTGTCCCCCATCACCCCCTCTTAAGCTCCCCGTCCTTGTTTCCTATTTCCTAGACTACTTTTTTATGATATGAGACTTTGAGCGCAAGTAAACGACGCAGGACTAAGAAGGGAAGCACACACCACAAGCGCGCACTCACAACTTATACAGGTGGTGTGTGTCTCCCTTGTTCGTCCGGCGTCGTTTATTTGCGCTCAAAGTTTTATATCATAACGTGATACCAACTAGCCCACCTAGCTATCCTGTTACTAGCTTTTCGTCTCGTCTCGTCTTTGATTACTCTTGTAACGGCGAAGCTGGCGAATCTTGATGTAAAACGGATGACCACACAAACACTATCATCATCGTGAACTGGTGTGTGCCATAGAAGTTGGGCAAATCCCACTGCTCACCGCTGGTCCACTAAAACTGAAAATTGGCGCACTCGCGATTGGAAGGCGAGCGTCCTAACCCCTCCGCTATCCAGGCACGCTAGCAGAGCATAGCATAGCCTTGTATAGTCTAGTATAGCAAGTGGGAGGGAAAGGATAGTGAGAGCGAGGAGGGGAGAGAGTAAAGCTTAGAAAGAAAGATAAAGAAAGATAGAAAGAGAAAGAGAGGAGCATATAGCATAAAAAGACAGAGAAAGAGCGAAATCGACAGAAAGAAAGGGAATAAAAACAGAAATAGAAAGAAAGAGAGAAAAACAGAGAATCAAAGAAAGAGGTAGAAAGAACTAAATAGATCGAGAGAGTGAAAGAGATAGAAAGAAACTAGCGGGCGTTAGCCAGAGGGCATGAGGATCGAGAAGCTTCGCTGTGCAGAGCTTTGCTCGACATAGTGAAATATTTTCCCACCTATTTTTTTTTGTCGTCGGGTTTTATTTCGCGCCGCATGACCTAGTGCTATTAAACACCAACTAGACCACTGTGTTAATAATCTAAGATCTGTAGGCGAGCACACTATTACGCGGCTTTGCTGGTAATCAGTGTCAGTTCCTCTATTTCGTTTGTCTCGATCGGTTCTTCCTAAGATGAAGCCCATGCTGGAAGTGTCGGTCGTGGATGATGAAGTCGTGTTCGGGGGCCTGGGCTGGTATATCATCCAGAGCCTGCAGAGAGCCCTTCGATTCAAGTAAGCTTTCCCGATTTCGAAGTATATAGCAGCAGATGCAGTCGGTTCTAGATGCAGTCGGTTCTACGATATTTTCACTGGGTCCATTTGGCACAGGCGTCAGCTGGCTCGCGGTGTATCATTTGCATGATACCATGAACATAGATTTAATTGACACAAAGGAACATTCCACATTAATGATGTAAAACAAGGTGCTATAAATCACAGGAGACACCATGTATGTAGACGCCACATCGCGGAGCGCCATCCATTAGCTCTCAAGACGATAATGCCGATTACAGTTGGTTGGTAAAGTTTTATTTCGTTGCAGCGCCAAATTGAAAACGCACTCACACAGACAGCATCGAACAAATGGGACGAGTGTTGAAAAATCACTCGTCTTTCCTATATTGTTTTTCTCTATGTGCGTTGTGGGCTTACTACTTACAATAAATTATAAATGACATTATGAGTGCCATTAATTCGCTTTACCTTCTCGTCAAGGTAGAGCTCCAGGCGTAGCACTTTGCCGGAAAGCTTATCTGTCAATTTATTCATTGTACCCCTTCAGCACAGCTGTTTTGCCGCCCCGCATTGCAAATCAGCCGAAATGTCTGGCGAGAGAATAGATCAGGTTAGGCTGTCTCCAAGTTACGATCAGTTTCATTGCCTTTTGCTACCGCAAGACACAGTTGTCAACTATCTTTATCAGAATGTTCTATTTAATAAAAAGTCATCCAAACATCATGCAAGGCTGGGGCCCCTGAATAGAGCAAACTTCGGCGAGGGCCAGCCAGGCTACTCTAGTACAGGTGCAACGAAACTATGAAAGCTTGCTGTGCTCCGACAAGACACTCCCTTTCCAGAACAGGCATCGGCCTCCTTGGTTCATTATTTGGCCACCACCTCCATCACGACACTCACAGTTAAATCCTGACCCTTAAATTCCTAGCGGCTGTGGAGCATCTGACCACAGGGGTGGCCAGACCATCAAAGCGGAGGGTATTAATATCGCCGTTTCCAAACAGTCCCCACTGGAAAAGTGATCTTAGCACCTAACCTCAACAACAACAACAACAACAACAACAACAACAACAACAACAACAACAACAACAACAACAACAACAACAACAACAACAACAACAACAACAACAACAACAACAACAACAACAACAACAACAACAACAACAACAACAACAACAACAACAAAATTCAAAACTGAAATGATGCATGCATTTATTCGCACAAAGTGTTTTGTTTGAGTAGATGCGTGTATGACAGCGTGCAGTTGCAAACGACGGACGAGCAGATCTGGTCCAGTCGACGCCCTACGGGAGAGTGGGGAGGTCCTCTTGGCATGTTGGAACGAAACGTGAGTGCTTCGGTCAGAATTATGCGATGTCTTATCTCAGTGTTCAATTTTACCGTCGCGTCAGCTTGTTGACGCAGTGTAGTTGAGAAAAGCAATGCTTACTGCTGTATCTGGTATATTCAAGGATGATCACGTATATTTATCCACTTACACTACTGTTAGTTTTTCATGCACATACATGATATATATATACATAGGAGTACAGCTGCAGCTTGACCAGGCACGTGCTTTCACAAATATTTCCGAAAAACAAAGATAAACAGTCTTATGCAACCTACACTTAAGCTTGCAACAGCTTTGGTTTAGAACTGGACTAAACGGCGACAACACAAGAAATTAACCTCGCATGCCGACGTCGGAAGACCAATAATACTGCGAAATGTGTTGCTCTGAACAGCCGTGAAATGTCGGCTCAAATTATGTGGTACGTCCCAAAAGCGTGTAAATACATTGAAGTAATTGCATATTGGGGAAATATGCTAGAAGTATTTATTTTATTTTTTGCTCTTGCCGTATTTCTTGAAACGGTTGCTAACGACTGTTTATACCAGGGGTCTCAAACACGCGGCCCGCGAACCTCACGCTTGCGGCCCCCGGCCCGCACATCACTGTCTTCGCCTCATATTTTGTTATTTTCTCAATAAGTATGTTCGTGAGCTACATAGGCATTAATGGTCTAAAGCATTGTTTTCGTGAGGCACCCAATGTGGTCACCATGTGTTGGAACATAACCGTGAAAGAAAAGCAATATTTCAGAATCGGCGTCCAGATTTTAGTCATTTTTGAGATCGGTGTCGACATGTCGCTGGAATCCTGGCGAAATCTCCCTGAGAAATGACCAGTATATGAGATATGGGAAACGCTTTCTTTCAAATGGCAACGTTTGCTGACAATTTGTAGCAGCAACACCCCCCCCTCCCCAATTCCCCTCCTCCGCTCCTCTTAACTACTTCGCTGCCCCAGCCCTCGCGGGATTAAATTGGGTGACTACGGCTCGCTGCCTGTGGTGAGTTTGAGACCCCTGGTATATACGCACTGAGTATCGACAATGCCTGGGTCAGACATCCGTGGAGCATCCGTGGTAGGACATCCGTGACATACGGGTAATGCATTCGGGCATTAACATGTGCTTCGTATTTGATAACTTGAGGTATAAAGTGAATTGTAGCCGATCAACTCATGTAACGTATTATGAATACAGATTACCGCATGCTCACTCTCAGTTCCAAGAAAGTACTGTAGCCGTCAGTCACAGGGCGCATGACAGTGTTGTAGCACATTTCACTGCAACGTATCGACTGCGGCGTGCACTTTGCCACGACTTTCCGAAACGCAGGAGTCTGACATCTCGGCGCACCCCGTGATACCGACAGCTGACCGCATCACGGTGGGCACACCGCTGCCAGCCTACGTATACGCCAACCCGCGGTACTACGCGGGCACGCCCAACGAATACATGACCAGCGTGTTCGGCTACTTGATGAGCTTCGATCTCGAGGCAAGTGACGCGATGCGTGGAC